>NW_010296273.1:31165-37018 GCF_000700745.2 Antrostomus carolinensis | reverse complement strand
CTTTGTGATTTGTTAAGAGATTACATGCAAAAATTTTATGGACCACGGTATCATCATATTTCTGATGCAGAGTCAACTGCAGTGGGGCTGAGTCATCTTTCTCTCCAAGTACTGTTTCTGTATTCAGGCTCAATAATTTCAGTGATTCAAGGGTCACCAGAGCAGTGTGATGGATTTAGCAAAGTTAGTTCAGATATATACTACAATAAATGAAAGTAGACTCAGCTTAGTAATTAAAAAATAATAGTTAAGAGAAGGGAGAAGCTAGCAGAGAGAGTTCTGAAAGGCCAAGTCAGGTGTATGACAGAACTCTCAAACATCCTAAATACTTTGATAGGGGGAAGAAAGGAAGAGGAGGAAACATTTGGTTTTGGCTGCTACCAGCTCTCTCAAAGTATTGTGGGAAAAATTGAGTGTGGCTGATCGATTCCAGAACATAGAACTGCAAGCATGAGCTAGCAGAAGCAGAGATACACAAGATGTGTATAATTTTTTCCTCAACAGCCAGCATGAGACACCTTACTCTTTTATTTTGATGTTATTACCATATGGGCTACCTTATAGGTACACAAGGAGGTATTCTTGTTTTTGAATCAGCACTCCCGCAAGATGTATTCCTGATTAACCTTTTAGTTAATGAACTGTGGGCTATTAACAATTAAACACGGCCTCTAGAGGACAACACTGTATATTTAGGAACAATGCTTATAACACAATGATAATCAGTTACCATTTTCAGTTGTGATACTTTAGTCTTCACTTTCTCAGTTGATAATTCTGTGATCTCTGTACAATATACTTATGTATTTATTACTCTAAAAGGACAGATAAAACAAACTACTTATTTAATCTTCAATTTACTTGCATTCTTGTTATGGTAATATCCATTTTCTACCAAAATCACAACCTCAGTGCTATCTAAATGCAATTTTTTTGATCCAAAATTATCAAGAGAACAGGGCCAAAACAAGTCACCAAATCACAAAGAGTGTACTTATTGATTATTTAGGCCTGAATTTTTGTAAAATATTTGCAGATATTCAAGTCATCAGTTTTTCTTAAGCTGAAGAAGAAAGCTTGCTCCCAATACTGAATGCTATATCAAAGGAAAAAGATTAGATACTTTCCACTTCCTATGTTGGCCAACTGTCACTTGTGTTTGTCACATAACCATTTTGTGCTTGCCACTGAATGAAGTGGTACTTCCAGAGTCAGTGTCGATATTTTCAAATCTAACATTGCTGGTCATTGTCCACAACCTGTTAAACCAGTAGAGGCTGAGTTGCTTCAACAAAATTGCACCAGAAATTCACAATGCAACAAATGAGATCAGAACCTAACTCTCCTCATGGAAGGTGATAAGATAAAAGAACAGTTTTGAATCTTCAAACTCCTTTCCTTCTCCCTCAAACCAGACAGATAGCTATGGGAAATATTTATTGTAAGAAAATGCCTTCTAGAAAAATAGCAGACGCTTAATATTTATTCTTCCTTGTGACAGTCTGGAAATTTATGCATAACTTGCAAATTCTGACTTTATGAACGTTTCATGTAGCTATAACCATCAATGTTAAGAGTTTCTGGCAGGATCTGTATCACATACTTTATCCAGAGGCAGCTAGAGGGCAACTGAAAAAGTTGTTAGTATGGAATAAATGCTTTGGAAAACAAGGAGTATGACAAAAGACTGAGCAAGTCATGGAGCCTGCAGAGATAGCTGTGGATATTAACTGGCAGGGGAGTTAACATGTCATGCCTGCTCTTGGGATTGAGAGCATAGCTGGATACAACCAACAACACAAAGCAAGAAAGGAGAAGAAAAAGTTGTTTTAAAAAGAGCTGTTTAAAATGAGAGTGATCTTTTGGCTCTCTTGGCCAGGGGGTCTAAACTAAAAAAGGAAGGCTCTGGGCAAGGAGAGAGAACCTGAGGTTGAGGAGAAGATGAGACTGTGGGGATCAAAAGGATGCAGGGATGAAAAAAGGGTGGGAAAGTCAGAGGACTTCCATAGTGGAGAGGAAATTAAACAATGTTTTATGTGCAGATTTTGCTACCTTTGTATGGACCTGTAAATAGCTCTTTTTGCAGATGGACAGTGTGAATATGTTTAAAAATTTATTTTAGAAAGCTTGCTGCCTTTGTTTTGAATAAACTGAAAGACACAGGAAAAAAACAATCCTAGTGAGAAGGCAGCAAACTACAGAGCAGACTGAGGAAAAGGAACAGTGCCAACACTTGTCTGGGGGGCTAAGGAGACAGGAGCACCTCCTACACATTCTGGGCAGGAAGGCTGAAGTGGGATGACTACCCCTGCAATGAGCCAAAGGCATGCAACTGGGGTGCTGTCAGGCTCAAAAAATCCAGAAGTACCAGTCCTAACATCATTTTCTAAAATAAGAAGATGTGCTGAAGCCTGGTGAGGTCCCTTTAAGAAGGTCCTTTTCTTGAAAGTAGGACCTCTTGCTTTTTTTTTCACTTTTGAGGAACTGTTGGCTGAATCCAATTCCCTTCTGGGAGTGCTGTGTTGAAATCCTGCCTGGCTATGCATTGAGAAGAAAGGGCAGGATGGACCCTATTTCTAAATAAGCACATTCATAAAGAACTGTATAGGAGTCTGTTCATACAGAGCAAAGTCAATATTTATAATTAAGCTAATGATATATTTACATTCCTTTATTATAGTCAGAAGTCTAATTGCTTGCTATAAGATATGAGTTCCAGTACTGCGTATGTTAAGTATGTCAAATATTCAGAGGAGTGGCACAGGGAGAGCTTTACAAGATTAGTTTGGGTGCTTGGCTTTATTTTATTTTCTAGTTTTTGTTCCTTGTTTTTAAATGCATGCTTTGACTTTAGCATGTCACAGCGCTTCAGACATATGACCCATTCGATGGTGTGGTTCAGTGTTAGTCTAATCAAAACATGTTAGTCACAGGAATATTTGTGAAACACACGGATGACAGCTTCACTATATGCATCCAGGATGAACTATCTCTTCAAATGAATGACATCAATGTAATCTCTCTCAATTCAGCAAACTATAAGTCATGTCAGCTATGTTCTACCAACTTTACAAGACTGTAGGACCCTAATCAATCTCACAGTCATGTTTTTAATCCAAAATGTTTAACCTTGCCCATTTACAATGTCATGCCTTGAAACTCACATAGCAAACCAGACTCATTTCCTTTCTTAGAAATTGTCTTTAATAATTTCTGTACTTGCTGACTCATAAACAATATGATTGTCAGGGAAGTGTAACTACTTCCTGAAAATTACTTTCTTACATGAAATAATATTTAGGGTGTTATTTTAAATGGACTGAAAACAAACATAAAATGAGACATTAAATGTTAGAAATACACATTATTTTATAGAGGATAAAAATATTTTTCCTATACATTCACAATTTAAGACAACAACTTAATCTTCTAGCAACAATAATTATATACTTCATAATACTTATATGTTGAAGTCGCTTGTGTCATGGAAGAATAATGCTGTCAAAAGAATTTGCATATGGCACAGTGGCTTATTAAGTCCTCCATCATAATTAACTAATTAATTTTAAATTGTGTAATTTTAAAAGAAGCTAGAAAAAGACCCAATAAAATACTCAAAATTCAAAATATCAAATTTTACAGTATGAGACATGATCAAACAGAGAATCACACAAATACATCAATGAAGCTGTTAAGTATATTTTTGCATTAATTTCAAGAGCTATGCTATTAAGGGATTACAGTATAGGCAATATTTTCCAAGACTAAAGAATGTTCCACTGTATGGTAGGTGCTGAAGAGAAGGCTAATGAGAAAAAGAGTGATTTTGACAAGCAATTATGTCACCTATGTGAATGGCTTAATTTTCTAAATTAGCCACTTTGATAATTATGACATCTCATTTGTCTTTTAATTCCGTGAGCTGTGAAGTTTACCTTTGATTTTTTTCCAATCAGATAAGAGGCTTTGATAAGCCAAGGGTCTATTATGTGCCTGAAAAACTCACATTTCAGTCTGATTGTCGGCTCATCTGCTTGAACTGGAGCAAATAGCACTCTTCACAAGAGCTCTCCACAGAAGGCTTCCACTCCTTCTATTTGCACTAGCTATTAAAAAATATTTGCTCAGCAAATTAATAATGTAAATAAGACTGCAAGTGGGAATGTTTAGTCTGCTTAAGAGGGAAGGCAAACAAACTGTTTTCAAGCACTTTTAAAACCACTCGAACAACAAGCTGTTTGCATACAAGCAATTAGCATGTTAATTACAAATGGCTCTTATCCACTCATTAGAACATTTCTGAGATTCACTGACAAATATAGGTCTTTCTTTAATTATCTTGACTCGTAAGGGAGTCATGAAGCTTGCATTTAATTAAATTAAAAGGAAAGAGTACTATTTTAAAGAATTAGTTCTGATTTGGGCTTTAAATACAGTAATCCGCATAACTTTTTCACAAAACATATGTAAGCTCCCAATGCTGTGCGTGGCTTAGATATAATATGGAATTTTATATTCCATAATAAAAATTTCATGCAATTTTTGAATAAATGTCTTTCTCAGTCTTTGTTTTCTTTCACTGAAAATGTATGTTTTTTTCTTTGTAGGGACAGGGTTATTGACTATGAGGGAGAACACAAAAGTTAATGACTTACAGAGGAATCTGACAAAGTAAAACACCATTTAACACGTAAACTCATCTAGTGCCATCTTCTCCTCTCTATTTGAATGCCCTGGTTACTATTTCACCCCAGAGGGAACAAGAGTGGACAGATTGTTCTTTTCAAAATAAAAATACTCTGTATTTTCATTATTTCTATGTCATGCCTTCATATTGTCATGAAATCAGCAGGAATCAATGAAAAGTATGTTTTACTCTCTAATAGCAACCCCAACTGGGCAGAATATAGTCCAATTACTTTGATCAGGATGTCAATATTTGTGATATTGAAGCGCAAGGCATACAAGCTCTGTAGTGGGCTAAAGCTATGATACTCAGTTGAAATGCAAGAGCACATAAGTCTCCTTGTGTAAAGCGCTTGTATGGTTCTTACTCAAAGAGCCTTTTCTGTTTACTTGTTATATAGCTAGGAAGACTTTTTTATCACTTTTTTTTTTGCCAAAAGTCTTTTCCATTTTTATTCTAAAGACTACACAGATATAGGAAAGACATTACAAACTCTCTTAGCCAATGCTAAATGACTTGTGTGCAAAAGGTATTGCTGTTCCAAACTGTCTTTTAAATTACATTAAATCCCGCTGCTCTCCAATAAGTACCTAGGTGAAATATCAGTTAACAGTGATGATAGACTAAATCACATCTTCATGAAAGTAGCCAATCCATTTGAAATGTCATGTGAGTTTTTGCGGTATATTCTTTTTCTGACAAGTTAGAGTGATGATGTTTTTGGATGTGTATTTAAAACAAAGAGATTTCTAAATTTTTTTTTAGAAAACCATATGCATTTCAATTGGTTTACCATATTTTACCAAAAAGTAATTGAAAGTATAACATCCAGTGTTCTTTAGCTTCCCCTTGCAAACTCAGGTGAACACCTGGTAATGTCACCTATAGAATCTCATTTGGCATGAGATACAGGCTGATCTCAGCGTGCCTAGACCTTCAAAAGTTTTGTGAAAGTTTGCAAAAGAAATGCTATGATGTGCTATGGCACAGTTGCCTGCAACAACAGACCAGTGAGGCCTTTCCCACCCTCCTCTCCTACATTTCTCTTTCAGCATTTCTCATTGTCCTTCACAATCTAGACCTTCAGAAGTACCTGAGCATCCTTTTCCCTGCTGGATGGAGTGAGGCATTCAGCTCTGAGGTCTGGATCTCTCACATAAAGAGTT
>NW_010296273.1:0-31126 GCF_000700745.2 Antrostomus carolinensis | reverse complement strand
CAGAGAAGTTCCTGAGGCAGTTTGGGTTTAAATTTTAGCCTTAACTGAAGTAACTGAGCATAATTAATTGACAACATTTTGCTTCCAATTGCCTACTTCAGTACTTTTTGGGTTGAACACCCCAGGTTTCAGTATTTTTGTTCTGTGAGACAGTTGCTAAAACATTTATGAGCTTCCTTAAAAATGCACACAATATCTTGCTTGCTAAACTGACTCAAAAGAAATGCAGCTAGAAACTTTTATAAAGCTTAGATTAACTCCTGCTTCTGAGAATCAAATCATATCTTTAGTAGGGAATTACAGAATTTCTAATGACTCCCCAGATTTGTGTCATTCTGATTCTCTCATTCTATCTTCACCTTAAAGCCCTGAGTTTGTTTTGCAGTATGTGAAACAGCGGCATAAAAACAGTACAGTCTTGTGTACCAGAGTTAGACTAGATGATATCAAGAGATACTTCCAACCCAAATGACTTGACAGTTGTGTGATTACTATGCTCTTACTGAAAAATCTTGATATAGGAACATTTGTTTAAAATGCCTGGAATAGAGAATGATGAACTATTATGCACAAGTTTGTACCATCTGCAATTCAGCTTTGTAGAAATTGAGTACTGAATAATTATAATACAATAAACCTTTCTAAATGCTAAAAAGGAAAATAAAGACTCTATTATGTTAATATCTTTTAAAAAGTAATCATAATTATGTTTTTATTTCTACAGAACACTCTTTTCCTGTTTCAGAGTAGGGCTATTTATAGTTGGACATTAAGTAAAGCCATCATATGGAGAAGATTACATCTAATCAGTATTCTACTGTTACAGTAGAACAAACCTTAAATTCCAGTACATCTTTTTTATCAAAGCCATTGATAAAGCAAGGTCAACTATTTAAAAAAATAAAAAGTATCTTCACCACATTGGCATTTCAAACCTCCTAAAAATGTGAAAGAAATATTGGAGGAATTTTGCAATGAAACACAGATAGAAAAAGAAATCAACCATATTTGGAAAGAAAACCCACTCTATTCCCCTATAATTCCATTTTTAAAATGCAGCAGAAATCCATTCATTTCCTCGCCTTTCCAACTTTCCACTTAAGTCTCTGAAATGTCTCATTTCTCAAGTTGACTAAAGCAACTCATTTTTCCCTGCTCCCCCCTGGCATCGTGTTTCCCCCCCCCCGCCCCGCCCCCGCCAATTTTCACAGCCTTACTTATGGCTCTCACTTTTATTTCTGTCTCTACACTTGAATCCATTCAGAATGTCAGATTTGCTATTTCAATTCTCAGCTTCCCCTTTCTCTAGTTGTGCTCTCTTTCCCACAGCCAGGGAGAGTTTGTCTTTATTTTGTCACTCGTAGATATTGAATTGTTAATTCAGTAACTGTTCCTATTTCTTCTAGTATTTCTTCTGAAATTCCTACTGCACCTCTCCTGTCTAGTTCCTCTTCAAGTTTCTACTTAGATTATTTCGGTTTCCACAGGAGTATTTCCAACCATGCGCACAAGTTTGAATGTGGCCCTAATTTTTGGCAAGGTGTGAGATTCACAATGGCAGACATTTTCAGAGTTCAGCTCCAGCTGAAATCTCCACTACTAGTGACTAAGTTTTAACAAATGCTTGCCACAGTAAGAGGCAATGACTAGACTATATAGACATTACACCATAGAAAATAAATGTACATATCCTTTTTTTGCGGGTTAATTTCCCATGGAAGTTAAAGGGATTGATGCATGCATTTAATGAAAAAAACCCAAACCCACTAAAACTAAATAGTCAAATAAGATAAAAATATGTAGCAAGGAGAACTGATATTTTCAGATGTCCAAGTGGACAATCTGAATTCTGCAGATTAATGAAGTGATTGCATGCTATTTAATACTTGGGAGTATTTGCTTGCTGACTTACTTGAGCTTTCACCAGCTGTTTGTGCTCTCTCAATTTTTCTATTTTCTTCCAACTGCTCTACCTTGACCACAGGAAGCCCTGAAGAACAGCTGGAGTGACACATTGAGTCTGATTGATGCTTTCAGGACCCAGATGGTGAACTCTCAAAAATGTTGCTGGCAGATACTTTTACTGCTCGAACAGTTTGGTTTTTTCTATAGTTCCCTTATCTGAAGCTTTACTAAATGCTGAGCAGTCACTTCTTGGCTAACATCCATTCAAGCTGCATTTGGATTTTGCTGGGATGGCTACAACCTCATAAAAGTTCATTGTTTAGGCTCTGTCTCACTCATGGATAGTTTGCCAACTCGTAAACACTCATATTCTTAGGAATTCTTCAAAATAGCTGCCATCAATGGGATGTTTTGACTTTTACTGCAGAGAAAGTCCTTTCAGAAAATCTTTGTCATGCTGTTTATACATACTGCACATTTTATGTGGAGTTATTTATAAAGCTGTGAGAGTTTTGAAAGACTGGATCGCTCTTTGTTTAACATGTCTTTCAAACCAGAAGCATATCATAGGTCAATAAAAAAGTCTCCAAGACAAACATTTTCTTTTGTGGAGTAATCCTTTCTGACTAGTCTTCTGAAACTTCCATTCATATCATAACTCACAAATTCTGGTGTTTATCAAGCTCCCTTTTCTCATGCTTAGACTTACAGATGAATAATGCCTGGTTTTAAACTATCTCAGACTGATAATTTCAGCCAAGTAATTTTGTGTAAATATATTATCCCTCACTGATGACTCATCAAGCAGGGTTTTTCTACTGAATCACTGCTAACAAATGAATGACACTGAATGGTGAAATTTTGACCCATAACACTCAAAATGCTGCTTGTGATGGAAAAATATAAAACAAAAGTCTGCAACTCTGAAAAATGTTTGGCAATCCTGAAACTGTCACAGCAAATTTTGCCTAATTTATGCATTGGTCTGGACAGTGGGGTTCAGTTTGGTAATATTATTTTTCCTCTTTGAGTAACCTCTCTAAAAAGCTACTTATACCATCAGAAGAAATTGGTGTTCTTCAGTTCTCCTGGATTTCTAGGTAGTGCTGCTGTGTTTCATTCAACACCAAACAAATGCCCCAAATACATGACATGCATTTTGAAAAAGGCAATCAGGGATCTCTACATCTCTAATATTACTCTATGGAAAATAATGACATAAAGAGAAAGGTTTTAAAAAGAGCCACTCATGGAGCAACCACAAGAGGTGAAACATGAGTGCTAACAAGCCATAAAATAAAATTATGTTGAACTATTTGCATCTAAGGGCCCAATATAAAGCCTACTAAAGTCAATTGGTTTTTCATCTTCTTTGCTGGTTCAACTGTTGAAAAACCAACAGTTTTAGAGACTAATCCCAGGCAAGTAGCCATTAGTAAAAAATATATAACTTCAATAGGTTTATTGTTACAAATCTTTTGAAATTAAATAAAGATTTAAACAAAAAATTAGGGTGGTTTTGTAACTGACTTTGGTAAACTAATGTCTGTCTTTCAACTTTTTAGGAAAACCATTTCATCAAATCAGCCTATTATATTAATGCAAATTCTTCATAATAAGAGCCTCAGTTCCCCTCTTCCTCTCTCATCCTTCAGAGATAACAGAAATAGGACCTGTAAACCTAAACTTGTCCAAAATGGGGTGATTCAATACAGGTACTTCAAAGCAGAATATGGCAGAGGAGGAGAATTGTCCATCTCTGCAGGTGTTTGGGAAGAAAAAGGGGAAAAAAATCTGGCAGGTTTCAACAATTCTGACAGCAGTTCTGAGCTGCTTAGAGAAATCACCAGCTGAAAAGAAAAAAAGAATATTGCACAGGTAAAGCAGGCAAAGGGTGTTAACTACAGTAAATACAGTTTATCATATGGTTATAGAAATTTATTACAGGGATATCAAAATATATATTTAGTATAAACATCTATAAATGTATATCCAGAGGCATAAATATAAATCTGTCCATATAAACTCAAATATTCTCTCACTCCCTGTTGTCACCACGTTCCCTATCAAATCCACATCTAACAATAGCACTATTTCCTGTTAGACTATTCAAGATCTGCTTAGAGTGAATTTTCTACTATTCCCTGTGATCTTCTATCTAACTCTCTTACCTCTGTTAATACATTCATCATTCTCTCTTTATGCTGTCATCCCTGTTTTATTGTCATTCTCACCAGCACATTGTTTGCATCCACCCCCTGGTGTTTTTATGCAGTGCCCTGTCATAGCAGGAAAAAATATACGTTTGTTATTCATTCTTTCTATAGCTTGTTGTGCTCTTCCATATTGCCTTTTTAGGCTCTCACATTTCAATCTCCTTCTATTAATAAATCCTAACATTAGAATCAATTCAAATAGGAAAAAAAACACTCCAAACCTATCATTTTTTGTCTCTTCTTGCAAAAAACAAATTTTCCTGCAATAAAACCTGAAGTCATAATCAGTATTTCAGAAGGTAAAGTTTGTAATTTTGCTTTTATGATTTTAATCTTCTGTTAGAACAGATGAGAAATGAAGGTAGGCTCTTAGAAAGGAGATGAACTAATTAAGCTCTCTGGCCAGAAAACAGTACACCGTGTTGCACATATTTTACTGCATTTCCTTCAGTTACTACTTCATCAGTGATTTTTACAGTGTCTTGCTATATTGGAGCAAGGTGGATTTACAAGGAATTTCTATAGCTAAATATTGGCAAATTTAATTTGGAAATGTTGGATGAAGCCTTCTTGACCATCAGCTGTGGTAATATGTTCTTCATCCTTTCAGATGCAGACGCAGTATTTCATGATTGATATATCCTCATGGGCTGGTTCCTTGAAACTGCAGTCTGTTCTGCAGAAGAGGCTCCTGTGGTGGATTGCCACCTGCGGGACCTTTAGGAACAAAAATGAAATCTGTTAAAAGATAGCTAGTTAGGTATTTAGTAAGAAAGGAAGAAAAAAAATAAGAAAAAATGAAAGCAGAAATTAATGAATGAACAAACAAATTAACTTAACCTCTTCTTCAGTATGTAAGCGTATCTATTTTTTAAATTCTAAATTAACTGGTTTAATGAATTGTAATGTGTGTAGTGTGTACTGCTGGACTCATTCAAGTCAATATGAATTTCACCAGTAACTGTAATGAAAACTAAATGCAGTTTGCAGGTTGGTTTTTCCTCATGGAATTTGAGATTTTTTTTTTTCATCAGTACATCTTGATCTATCCACTTTTATCCCTAAAACCTGAAGGGTGTTTTTCAGGACAAAAAGTATAATAAAAACCCAATAATTACATAAATCCTTCAAAAGCATGTTTTTGCTTTTTGTTTCCCAAAAAAATAATTATCTTATTTGTATTTATTTTACATTAACGGATTCATCCAGTGGAGCTGTTTGATACATGTTACTCTTGAAAGTTGGTAGTTACATTACCAGTATTTGAAAAGACAGCATCCTGATAAATAATATGCCAATTTTAAAAGGTTAATTCTTATGTCTTTTTTTTTTTTTTTTTTTTAATAATAGTAGCATAGATTTAGTTTAATTTTTGTACGCAAGGTAATAAATGCTAGGAAAAAATTAGGCTTCTGCTTTGTGGTATTTTCCTGAAAGTCTGGGGTCTGATTCAGAGGGAGATGATTAATAAGCCAGGTAATGCCAATAGATTAACAATGCTGATGTGGTTGTCATGTACGTTCTATAAAGCGTATGTCAAAGAAAAATGCTGGCACGCACTGTATTGAAATATCAGCTTAGTTAAAGGATTCATGATGAACCATTTGTCTTTTACCCCTACCTCACTAGTCTTGCCAACAACTCTCCGTCTGCCAAAATGAAACAGGGACAGCTGCCAGAGGGAAGGATTTAAAAGTGTGATATTTTTTTTTGTTTGTTTCAGTTTTACCCTCTCCAATCTTTGAGGTTTTTTTTTCTCCCCTAGAAAATGCATCATGTTGGATAATAAGATGAGTTAATCAGGAAAGCTGTTAGCTTTGAAAGCTCTGTTTAGGCTGACTTTTCTATGAGTCTTCACACAGAAATGGATGCAAGACCTACAGACACCATTGGCTTCCTCTGAAATGAGGATCTCTATATCCAAAGCAAATTCCAGCCAGAAAATACGTAGCAGATAGATAGAAAATGCCCCCAATTTTCTCTGTCTAAACCTTCAAGGACTTCATGGTCAAAAAGGTATGGGTCAGGAGCACTGACTATGTGCATACCTTTGTGTAGCATCTGCAGATTCACTAGAATAAGGCTCTAACTGCAATTTAAAAAATGTGTTCCCCCAATGTGTTGTATTAAAGGGATGAGGAATAAATTTGCTCTTCCCAATAGGACTGGATGAACTTTCTGATTTGGTAGGTGATTTGACCTCCTGAGCCAACAGTGACCCAAATCTGTAGATTCAATATACGGGTAGAATATTTTAGCCTAGCAGAGAGGCAGCCCTGGGAGAGTGTAAATGGATGCCAACTCTCAGAGATCTCACTACCCATATAGAAAGGTTTGACCTTTCTATCAATCTGATTGAACAATTTTCATTCTAGATAAAGGGCAAAACAACACAAAACAGAGCAGGCTGTCCCATACAGCACATGCACATCATGTGGAAAATGTTCTACCGTGGTGGCAAATGGTTGTCACTTTTGCCAAGTCCTCTTTTGTCTTTAAAAAAGATAAGGGTACAGAAAGAGTGGCTGGGGAAACAGTGCTTATACCTCAGGAGGATTAACAGTATTAAAAATGGACTTTTTACATAGAGATCAAGTTTCTAGAAACAAATGCTGGATAAGTCTAGAATGAAGAAAATGTTCCTGTGTGACTGCAGCCTGGTGTTCAGGTCCCACAACTGCAGTATGCCTCCCCTCCCAGCTCCTTCTGCACCCAGCATAGATCCGGCATGCTTTCTGGTGTGTCTATGGTCTGTCTTCTCCCAGCTCTGCAGCAGACATTCCTGATGTGAGAAAGCAAACCAGAGGATAACACCCTTTCCCTTTATAACATCCTTCTATAGAGAATATTCCTCACTGTTAAAACAATAGCAGGGAGAAGGTCTAAGAATGAGATTTGAATCTTGAATGCCTCACAAAAATTTGACATAGAGAAGGCTCTGAGTCTCAGATTTGATGACACAATAAATTTTTCACTATTTAAACTATTTTTTCAACCCTTATCTTTTGTTTCTATCCCAGTGACTTATGTCCTCGCTCTGTAGATGTTTGCACCTGTGTCCACCTAATAACATTCTCAAGTAACAATTTTGAATGTTCAAATTGGTGGACAGATCTGTTGCAATGCAAAAAAGCTGAGGTACAAAGCTGACAGTGACTTGAAGCAAAGCTTTGTTAAAATATGCTGTTGAAAAGCCAAGCCAGTGCTCTCAATGAGAAGACAACTGCAGTGTAAACTCATTTCTCAAACTAGATTTTGAGGAATCCATATGATAAAGCAGCTCTAAGACACAAATTCACAGCGAATAATTATGTAATGAAAGGTTGTAATTGTGTTTCTCGTAGAAGTACTTGTTTTCCTTCTAAGGCTGGCTGCAGAATTATACTTGCTAGTGGAATGTGTGGTATAAATGCAATATTTGAGTAGGATGGACAACACTACTGATGAATCTCAAAACCAAAATTGTCTTCCTCCCATGCAAGCTGGCTTACACAAGGGTCATATAGAAATGCAAATTCCTATAGAGAATGTTGATCTAAATGATAAAGAATAAAAAAATTAATTAGTTTTTATACTACACTCTGGGGATGACATTTAGACTTAATCTCGCAAATAAACTTGTACTGCCTCACTGTTATTGTCACAAAAGTTTGAGCTATGGCTCATAAAGGCATCCAGAATACCTTTACAAGGCATACAGTCCCCAAGCTATTTACTGCTGATACTACAAGCCTTTTGTCCATTCTGCTGTAAACAAAATGGAAGATCCAGAGATGCCGGCTGTTCAACATGTAATGGCAGGGTTATTTTTTTATAGTTCACCTACCATACTCATGTGCAATTGAATGTGTCTCCCACACACTGCTCTTGCCAATTCTGTCTCCAGCAATTATCCTGTTCTAGTACTCCATTACAAAGTACCTGCCAATAATAAGAGATTTGCAGGTGGTAGCTACACAGCACTGCTTCTCTCTCTTCTCTTTGCAGGCACCCTGTGGTGACAACTGAAACCTGATGGTGCTGATGATGTTCACGTAGAAGGCCATGACACAGTCCAGGGCAACAAAAGTGCTGCCTCTGTTTAGCTTGATCCAGATGACAGTTGTGCTCTCTTTTAGCCATTATTTTCAAGTGAAGGCAGGTGCTGTGTTCAACAAACTAATTTCAAGGTACATGCTGATGAAGCTATGGTTTTTTCTTTGGTTTTTGCATTTTTCTTATTTTAAAATTCCATTTAAATGTATGGGTGCAGGAGTTTTCAGATGAAGTTTTAACTGGGAAGTGAGTATGCGACTTTTGCTGACCACTGAAATGACTCCAGCGCCTAGCAGCAACACTGCTGGGTAATAATCACATGCTCACAGAATAACTGAGACCAGAAGGGATCACTGGAGGTCTCTTGTCCAACCTCCTGCTCGAAGTGGAGCCAGCTTTAATGTTAGACCATATTGCTCCAGGGTTTTGTCCCATCTGGTCTTGAAAAATCTTCAAGGATGGAGACTGCAAACCCCCTCTTCTTCCACTGCTGGAGTGTCCTCATGGTGGAAATGTTCTTTATGTGAATTCTAAATGTCTGTTTTTTTCAATTTATTGTCTCTCATCCTCTCAGTACACATGACTCTCTTCAGTAGCCTCCCCATAGGCCCTGGCAGGCTGCTGTCAGGCACCCTGAAGCCATCAGTTCTCTGGGCTGAACAAGCTCAGCTCCCTCAGCCTCATTAGGATCACTAGGCAAGTAGTCCAGCCCATATTATCTTGGTGGCCTTCCACTGAACTTGCTGCAGGTTATCAACATTTTAATTGTACTGGGGGCTCAAAACTCGATGTAGTATTGTATATGTGGTCAAACACAGTGCAAAGTAAAGGGGGATAATGATCTACTGGCTTTCCTCCAAATAATACAGCCCAGGATCCTGTTGACTTTCCTTGCTGCCAGAGTACACTCTGGCTTATGTTCAGCCCATTGTCTACCAACATCTCCTGTGCCTTTCCAGCAGAGATGTTCCCCAACCAGGCAGACCCCAGTCTGGATCAGTGCGAGGGGTTAATCCATGCAGGATTTGGCATTTGCTCTTGTTGAATTTTATGAGGTTCCTGTTCTGTTTCTTGCAAGCATGCTGCAAAGCCCTCAGCATCAGCCAACCCCAAGCAGCAACCTCAGGGAAAGAGATGGCCTCTTCTGTGGCCTATAGCTAGAGAACCACAGTGCTCAGAAATACAGGAAACCAATTTGCCCTTCCCAATCTCCAGTTAAGCCTGCCGGCTCTGGATCCAAGAATTCTTCTTACCACAACTAAACAGCCTGGTTTTAAAGTCAAGGGACCTAAGTAATCAAAAGGCAAGAAATCTTGGTTAGACTGCAAGTTAGTAGGCTTGAAAATCAGACCTTTCATTCTGGATAAGCTACATAAGAAAATTTTTATGAATCATTTTTCTGTCTCTTCTGAAGCCTGTACTCATTTGTAAAGCCTGTTACCCCTGGGGGGGTTGTTTTGTTTTGTTTTGGTTTGGTTTTTTCCTGGTAGCAAGATGCCAAAAAAAAGGTAAAACAGAAAAAGCAAAAGTCATGAAGTAATATTTTTCCCCTGAACCATGTGAAATGGCTAGAAATCTGATGATACGGTAAGGAGTTTAATAGCAGAGACATTAGTGTCATGTTGGTCTTGAGTAAAGCAGCCAACCCAAAGTCTTGTTTTAACCCTTTATTCTGAATATTTGCATGATTGTGCTTATTCTTCATTGTATTCCACCCGGGGTGGCAAGAGCTTAAACCAGTGACAGCAGGGTACTTTTTAATCAATTCCTTTGGAAAATCACATAGATCTGCACTGTTTCATACAGAAAATAGAAATAATATTAGCTGTAATTCAAAGAGGACTAATTTGAGGAGGGGAGGAAGCTGCTGAACTGTGACAAGTTCTTATGTTAGTTCTCCCAGACTTTCCATCTCCTGCACTTATTTAAGGAGAGTGAGTACTACCACCACACAGGGCTTTTAATATCTGAAATGTCTGGTCTGGCCTAAGAGGCAATGAAAATGGCTGCCTACCATCCCGTCTCAAGTGAAGTTAGTACCAAAGCAGCCTAAAGTGGTATTAACTAGAAGCTGAAAGAATAAAAGCAGGTGAAGTGAAATTGAACTGCACCAGCCCAGCTTTTCTGGTCCCTGCCTGTCCCAGGGGTGAGTGATCGCTTCTCATCCATCAGACACTGTGGAAGTTTGTGGTTAACTCTTTGCAGGTGGGACTTCACAAGGGTTGTTTGTGTTAAAGTGGCCTCTCGTGGAGAGGTGTAATTCCTTTCAGCTTCTTCCTCTTGTTTGGCCAGGGGCTGCTTTTGACCTTTACAGGCTTTGAAATTTGATTCATTTTGTATTTCAAAATATCCATTCCTCTGGGCAGTGAATAAAAGGTCTTTGAAGTCACCACCTAGGGCTCCTGAAGCATTTTTCCTAAGGAAGTAGAGGTGTCTGCTGGCTGCCATTTCAGTGTCCTTGCCTGCTTCCCATGGAAGCACCAAGCAGCATAACGTGCTGCTCTGCCCTGCTTGGGTGGAAGAAGGTGTCCAGAGAAGAACCTGCTACTGACCTTACTCTGGGCACCAAACAGTGGATAGAAAGGGCTGCTCATATTGATGTGATGGGAAATTGAGGAGAAAAAGGTGACAAAGCAGAATCAAGACAGGGATCGGACAATGACATTACCACAGAGAGAATACCTAAGCATGACTGTCTTTCCATTCTTAAATGCAATGGAAGTGCAATGACTATGAAAATTGCTTGTAATCACAATATGATGAGAGCTGGAAAGCAGTATCAACAATAACAACAGTGTTTTGCTTCCTAGAAAAAATGATTCATTCACCTCTTATCCTCAGAGACAACTTTTCTGCAAAATCCATTCATATGCCAATATAAAAACCGGTCTTAAAAGCTGTATAGTTGTAATACTCTCTGCTTAATGTATGCAACACCTCTCCACTGCAACCAACTGACTCCCCATCTTTTCCCAAGGAACTGTTTTTGCCTCCTCTGGAAAAGAAAGCACATTACTTCCAGCATGTTATGCAAAGCAACAGAATTATTTGATTACACTGCCACAGAACAGGGCCAGGCAAATATATAGCAAACTCATTTTAAAATATTTCTTATTAAATCTTTGCAAAGAATAGTAAAAATTCTTAAGCAGTTGTTACTGCAAAAAAGACACATTCACACTGCAGAAACTGTTGTTATTGTTTCAACCTTTTCAGTTCGTCTTCATCAGCTGCATGTCATCATACAAATTAAGGAACTAATTTTTTCATTTCAGTCAGTTTAAACATCACAGCAAACATTCAAAACAAGCTGATTTCCTTGCATACTAACAGCAATTGAAATAACTCAAGCCATCACTAAATCTCGGTAGAAAAATGTGTTTTTAAACCCACAAACTGGCTGAATGGGAAGTTAAGAACCGAATCTCATGGATAACAACTGAGCAAATTCCCCTTTTTTACTAACACAAGACATTGCTTCCTGCCTCTCTGCTTGAAGCATTACAGTAGGTTCTGGGACTTGCAGACACGGCACATGGGCTGAAGTAGGAGAGCTCAGTTCTGTGACAAACCCTCACCATCACCCAGTGAGTAGTTTACAACACAGGGAAAAGGAGATCTTTGGTGTGCAGCTCCGTGGTATGCATTTCCATGTTCTCTGTTTTCAATCAGCAAATGTGGAAGTGGCAGAGACATCAGGTACAAAAAGGAAGAATTAAGCCACCCTGACCTGACCATCTCAAAGGTCAGAGATAAATATGCTAAATTACTTCTACAGTCATCAAGAGCAATGCACACCTCCAAAAGAGGATTCATCTAGCCTATCTTATGTGATGAATCACCATGTGTTGATACGTAGTGCCTCTTCATAGATTCTTATAAGCCAAGGCCAGAATGACTAATTTAGACTAATATATCTATCTTTTCAATGTTTAAAAATTAGGAAAGAAAATATCTTCTAAAATAAAGGCTATCCTAAGTCTTCTGTTTTACTGCTGCTGCAAGGTTTAGAAGTGGAAACTAATTCTCTTCTCCTCAGAGTTCTTCTGCAGAGGTAACCACACTGTGATTCAAAAGTAAAGAAAAGCAAGATTTTCTTTAGAAAGATTTCAGTAATGAAAAGAAAGTATTCCGGGTACTGTATATATAACACAACCTCTACTTTAGCATGAATTTCACAAAATAACTTATACAGTACTTATCAATGATATCTGCAAATGGTTTCAGCTTAGTTCTTTTTATCTCTTTACATTGGCCACTTATCTCACTGTCTTTACATTTTGTAACTTTCTTATTATTTTGTTCCTGCTACTAAGAACAGACAAAACAACGTTCATTATTATTTACAGGAGGTCAGTCTTACACCTGAGATTATCTAAATCAATGTTTAGAAAAAATGAAATTATCTCCTGGATCCAAAATCACAAGATCCAGCAAATCAGTATTTCCAAATCTGTTCCAGAGCTAGGGTAGAATTAGCTCTTCATCTTACACTGACTCTGATAAGCTAAGCTAAAACATCTGAAATAGCAAAGGGAGCCAGTTGGTATTACACATTAAATTAACCTGGCAAAAGGGACATTGCTGTCTGTGCAGTTACAGCTTTTCAGTGATAGTGGAGCCACAGGAAAAAAATAAGCCACAGGGAAAAAAAAGTCTTTACAGAAAAAGAAACCTGATTAGAAAAAGACAGATGTAACTGTACATTACTTTAAATGAAAATACAAATTAGTCAAGGGAAGGGAAGGGAAGGGAAGGGAAGGGAAGGGAAGGGAAGGGAAGGGAAGGGAAGGGAGGAGAGCTTTTCAGTTGTACTAGCCATGAGTATCCCTAACCCTTTAGTGTTGCTGCTGGAAAAGGTTCAGTTCTCCTATTTGCAGAGGGTATTGGACATGCGCTAGTGCTACTCCCCACAATAATGCTGGGTGCTGCAGTTTCTCCTGAAAAACCATCCTGCTGCTGCAGTGGTAGCATGACAGCACCTTTCTGAGACTCATCATTGCACCCCAGGCAAACAGCCATGTTCTATGGCCATATAGCCACAACAACACTGATGGCCTCTAGGTGCTTGCAAACGCAGTGACAGTCATCACAGCAAATCCACTAGCAGTTACATTATTTCAACACATAGTAACAAAAAGCTTCAGATTACCTACATTTTTTTTAACTTACATAAATTTTTACTTTTACCTATTTTAGAGATGTAACAATGCCACATTCCTGTGAGCATTGGTTCTCTCATTTACTAGATATTGCCCCTCTGTTGACATTTGCATATTTCTTATGATGAGGACATGATCTCAGAGAAACTGATGTTGACTACAATCTGAGTAAAAATACTTCCTGAGGATCTAACCTGCCAGCCACTTCATGATACCAGGAACAACACTATCCTCTGTGAAGAAGGGAGCAGGCAATAACATAGTTAAAGCAGTAGTCTTACAGCAACTCCACTTTAAAGTCTCCCAAGGCCTTCTCTGGCAGTAAGCATGCAATAAGACAACAGGAAGAGTATTAAAAGTTTACCATTCTTTCTAGGTTTACAGCAGAACAGCACTGATCATTTTTTACACACACCTCAATGGAAGACTGTCAAAAGAATGAGAAAAAATATGTTTATTCCTGCACTGTTACTCTCTGTTGCGTGCTCAGCAGCATGGATGTGCACTAAAAGGCAGCCACAGTAGGACAGATCTTTTCTCTAAGAAGTTCCATACCATGTTAAAAGCTGATACAAGCCACAGGAACTTCCAAGTATAAAGAGAAAATATAGAAATGTCAAGCCGGAGAAGCAAAATTAAGAGCACAATGGATCAAATAAACAGAGACTTTTAGAGACAAAACAGATAATCTCTTCCTTTATACATTTCTAAAATATAGGTCTTTTTAAAGAGATGTTTAAATTATTAACATAAGGAGCTGTACTAACAGAATGGTTTGAAAATTTTGTCTGTGGAAAAAAGCTTGAATTGTTCTTTTAGGGGTCTATTGAGTTATATCCATTCTTATTCAAACAAAAAAAAGAAGTAAATCAGAAACTGATCTCAGACCACAGATGTCAAGTCTGCACATCCTCTTATTTCAAAATTCAATGTTTCTCATATATTGTAGATACAAGATTTGTAGATGACCTCTTTCTTCCTGGTAAAACAAAACAGAAGTCTCAATCCATTCATTAACCTCATTAAGTTGTTTGAAATCATAGTTTAAATTTAGATTTTTTTTCAGGAGCTTGATCTATAATTTTGTAGTTAAAGGAATATTAAAAGCAGACCTTGAGAAATAAAATCTGACTTGGAAAAATAGTATATATTCAAACCTTGGAAGTATCCTGACAAAATAAATGTAACTAAACGTATAAAATGGCATACTTGTTTTTCCAACTACAATTTAAGAAATTAAATATCTGTCTCTTTTATATCACAAGCCTTTGATAAATTCCAAAATACATTGCAAATTCTATCCTGAATTCCCCATTATCTTCATTATTATACTTATCAGAATATTTACTCCTTTGTTACTTGAGGTTATCCCTTGCGTTTTTATAAGCATAAAGCAGAAACAACAGGTTGTGAGTGCTCATCACCTGCAGCAGTGACAGCTAAAAAGAGCACAAATTTCACAAAGGGATTCAAAGTTCATATATTCTTGCACTGTGATCTCACACTGAGAAAGGAGAAAACGTACTCATTTTAGCTGTCACTACTTTTCAGCCTCTTCATGTTGCGTTTTTAATTTATCATTTACAGCAGTATTGGCCTAATAGCAGTAATGCTTTTATTTTTGGCAATTTTATAATGCTTTTACAGAATTCTTACTAGCTGCTCTTCTTCTAAAACAAGATTTTTATTTATTATAAAATAAGAGAACAAATGTCAGGTTAAGCCCAGATGAATATAAAAAAATGGAAGTGTTAGTTATTTCATGCCAAATTATATGTCTGAATGTGCTGAAAATGCTTCACTGGTACTAGAAATAGACACATCGTCCATGATTTCAAGGAATTTAACCAAAATAAATAAGAATTTGCCCCCCAGAGATGTGGGTGCATTATCATACTATGCTGTCAGATAGCTCTATCACAACATCACACATTCTTTCAAAACAAAAGCGCACCAAAGGTTTATACCTGTCTTGCTCTGACTGCCTTAAATCACTACAACAATGCTGGTGTTGGACTTTTAAGAAATCATTGTTTTTAACTATAGGCCATTTGCTGCAGTGAATCACTCAGGGAGGGGGAGAAGTTTTGACAGGTTTTCTGAAGTAACCTTCAGAGATGAACTTGGAAGCCAGTTACTTCCGTTTAAGATGCTGTCCCATTGTAAAGAACAGGGTTTTCAACAGACACATCTGTTGTTTCAAAGCATTTTCCCTGTGAGGTGTTTGTATATTATCCTCACTACTAGATCTAGACCATGAAGTATAGCTCAATGAATAACTAACAGATGATTACATTTATGAGTAAAGACTACTCATAGCAGACAGCTACTTCCTACAGGTGACAAGCAATCTTCTGCTAGGGCTTCACCTGACTAGTCATTTTGGGACATGATCACAAGGGCTGGAGACTGATGAAATTATCCTGTCCAACATCAAACACAAAGTGGTTGTAAATCAGCTGGGGCTATGGCAGGAGGAGAACAACTCATTCTTTATGTGGTACTGGCAGCTCTTTCACCTAGTAGCTACATTAAGAATCCTAACAATGTCATTAAGTGACCCCAGGAAGAACTTGGTAAATTTTTATTATTGACATTCGTATGAATTTAGCATTCATTCAAAGGGAAAAAAAAGATCTTATGAAACACAAAGCTGCATTATTGTAAAGCAGTAAAATGGTTTATTAGGGGGGGGCAGAGTGTATTGGAACAACGCTCACAAGATACATACATAAAATATGCCTGTTGTAACTCTCTGTTTGACCTTGTAGAGCCATGTAGGTGCTTAGCTGACATACCATTATAATACCCCAATGGCTTGCTCCATAAAAAGAAAATGATAAAAGTCTGACCTCTGTGATATAACCTTTTCTTCCCGCAGAATAAATAATTGTTTTTCAAAACAAATGTAAGTAAAAAAGGCTGCATCTGCTGCTGATGACCCGACATAGACATGATGTAAGGAGACACATTTTAGGAAAGAAATTGGATGTTACCTTTAGAAAGGTTCAGATTAATAAATACATCCACAGTTGTCCATTGCCTAGGAGCTTATTTCTCGGCTGCTGCTCTTAGACAGATGGTATGTAAATCTGCCCACAAAAAATAAAATTATTTTAAAAATATTCTCTGAATAACTACATGGTAAAAGAAACACCTTGCAGATGTAAAATAGCTGACTAAATCTTCATTAGAGAAATATATTCTGAGGGAAAAATAAAAAACAAACCACAAGCAAGACTATCCAGGGTAGAGAAAGATTCAGTAAAAGCCATTGTTTTGATCTTTGCAAACACACACATCTGCTACACAAGATCATTTGAGCAGATCTACGTGAAAGGAAAATGCACATTGTGATCAGCTGCTTGGTTTGGGAATGAAAATGAAAAATAGGTTTGTATATTTGTGTATTCTTTAACTCCAGTAGCTAATTCCCCAGCTCGCTCTCCCCTTCCGTCTCCAACAGTCTTTTACCCATCTATTAACAAACAGACTTCAAAGCAATAAATGTTTCGTCTCTGTTGGGTTTTGTTACTGAATGTCACAAAACACAGTGTCAGGATTGTTTGTGGAGTACTTAGGATATTAGATATTTGATACAGGTTGACCAAATTACTAATAAGGTGATTGTGAATTATTTAGCAATGCAGACTTGTTTGGAGGATGGAGGGGGGACATCTGACTTCTTAACGGTTTACATTTTGATGAGCAGAATTGCAAGCCTCTTTTCGGTATTTTTACATAGCTGCGTGCAAAATGATTGCTCTATATAACATTCTGCTGCACACGATATGTATATAAAGTATCCAATGCACATATTTTATAAAAATCTCCATTTCACAACACACTTCCCAAAGGTTTTTCTCTCTAATGTCCTCTTACCTCAATTCTCATAATAGAAAAATCAGTTTTCCTTGACCTTCTGAAAAAAAATCTCCCCCTCACCAAGGCATTCCCAGACTTCTCTAAAGCATAAAAATACTGAGGAGGGAAAAAAGATCCCCTTCAGGGGAAGACATAAAGGGAAAGAAATGAATGGATGGAACAATAATCCTCCAATATGCCAAAGAAATATATTTTCCAAGTGCTTTACTTGATGGCTATTTCTGTGCTCTCTCTCGGCAGTGCTCCTTCGGTGCTTACACTTTAATTGCCCTGCACTTTGTTCGCAGAAGGTATGTGTTGGCTGGATGCCAGTGTTGGCAAAGATATGTCTTGTCACTACAGTGTCTAACAGCATGTACAGAACAATATCCCAATTAGATCCCTAAGTGCTGGTAACATGATACACTGATGTTATGTCTCCCTGGGACCAAGAGGTAGGAAGTTTTGAAAAAAAGATTAATTCTGAATATTCATTCTGATCTCCTGCAAGGTAACAGTAAAAGCCTTGAAAAAACTATTTTTTTTAATATTATAAATCATGATGGTGGTCTCACATAAGCACTTCTTGTGGGGGTTAGAGGAGATAGTTCAGGACCCCTCTATGTAGACCTACATAATTCAAATTATCATTTTTATCTTTCAAAAAATCATGGGCTAAAATTACAACCCCATCAGCATTTTTGCTGAAGATTCCTCATCACATTTTTAGCAAAGGGATCTATTTTACCTCTTACTATACAAATCCCACCTACAGACTTTTTCAAGGTAGAAATGTTTATAAAGATCTGCTCTATTAAATTACTGTTGAAGTACATTCTCCAAAGTGCCAGAAGAACTGGGGAATCCTTTCCAGTAAAACAAAAGGAACAGAGAACGCTGAATATTGTGAGGAATTTGACCTGGAGAATTTCCTTCTGTTCTCTTTAAAAAAAAAAAAAAAAAAAAAAAAAAAAAAAAATCTGCTATGAAAAATGACTAAACAGTTACACTAAGCCTCCAAGAGTGTTTTGATCTTCACTGGAGCATTTTGTCTGTTCCAAACAGTCACTTTTCCTTTCATTTTTAAGAAGAATAAATCTTAAAAGTGGAAAATAATTTAGATTCCTCACATTTACATTGCTAAAACTCACATTTCCAACTTTAACCTATCTTTAGAAATGCACTGATCTAAACACTTTTGTAAGCCCATTTGAAAAATAAAGTTAATTGGATATCCTGCATCCTTCCCAACTTGCTCATGATGTCTCAGGAATAGACACTGACAGGACAACAATAATTTAACTGCTGGGGCCTACATTGTCCCAGGAGAATTTGGTGCTTGTGAATGGCAAAAGTCAAAGAGGGATCCTATGGATGCATGAAGGGGCTGGAGCCCCACAGACTTACTTGCACTTCTTATTCAGTGTTCCAGTTCCCACATACATCAAGGCCTTTCACTGCAGAGGATTAATATAAAAGTGTCACATGTCTCAGGCACAAACAGTTTTCTAATTCCCAACTAATTTTTTTAAACACTCACATGAACCCTAAAACTCCTGGTCTACATTCACACCTTGCTTTGCATGTGGAAATCTCACAGATGTTGTAAGCACTAAGATCATAAGAGGAATGGAGACTACAAAATTATTCTCCTGTGAAGTAGGCTGAGCAAAGCAGATGCAACATGGTCTCACTGGAAGGATACATGAGAGCCTTGAATGAATTTCTGTGGCTGTGAACAAAAGAAATCAGTGAATTTCTTTGACTTGCATAACTCTCATCAATCTGATAGTATTAAACTCCAAGACACAGATAATAGTTATTTCTGCAACTTCCTGTCTGCCAAAGTTATTTTCAAACTGAGTGCACATAGGCTTAAAGGGTTAACATGGAAAGAGAAGCCAAAAGTGTTACCCTAGACTAATGCCAGGAAGCTGACTTTACCCCAGGGGCTACCTACAGAGATGGAGGAAAGATGGAAGCTCTCCAGCCTCTCATCCCTGTCCAACCCAGCAAGAATGTGGAGTGTTTGCCCACCGTGAATTATCTTTTCACCCCTTTACTCCCTGCTTGAGCTCCAGACAGACAACAGTGGGGCAGCTGAGGCCACTCACTGTGCCAGTGTAAGGATCTGCTGCCTCTTCGTTAACTTCTCTGCTCCTTTCCACCTTCTCTGCTGCCTGACCACCTGCAACACAGAACAGGCAAAAGGGTCTCACCATTTCTGTGCTACACACAGGGTAGTATTCAGTTTGATGTCAAGGTGTGATTCACATTTCACTGGATACATGTGAGACATTTATCCATCCAGGTTAGCCCTGCCCCATCCTCAGTCCCACCTGCACTGGGGTTTCTGCAAGGCACTGCTAAATCGGTTTCCCGCTATTGCTTTGCTATTCCCCTAATTCCTGTCACTCTCAAAGTCCCATAATTGCCCTGCAGATACCTTCTCCCTATTTGAAGTAACTTCAATGCTGCTGCATCCAAGTTGCAGCCAGTGGAAGAAGATTTGCCTCAAGGAAACATTTGATTGTAGCATTTAAAAGAAAAAAATACTTAAAACCACCATGAATATTAAAATGAAAGGTCAGGTAGCATATATCTTAAATTTTCATAATAGGTAAAAGTGCATGATACCATGGAAAATTCATCCACATTAATCTTGTTGAGCTCTAGATAATAACTGAGTGTGCACAACCTGTCTATGTGGGCCCCCTAATCTTTGAGGAGATTCAATTGGTTATAATTAAAGGTTTCAACCAAAATACTAAAATGAAAGATACAAACTGTCTATCCCCAAAAGAAGCTAGAGTGCAGCAGTGTAAACTACTGCTTTTTTTACTGCTTATTTTCATTTAGCAGTGAAGAAGAAATAATAGATTTAAGATTGATTCTTAAATCTTAAATTAAAAATCTTTTTTTTCCTGGTTTACAGGCATAAGATTATATTCTAATTTAATATGTGCAAATAGCAGTCACAGATGTTTAGAAGAGTTTGCTTTGCACACGGGTTAAGTGGTTTAGTTGAGTTTATCATAAAGCTGAAGTGTGGGTTAACATTTTGAACCATTCTTTTAATGTGGTAGCCATAAATTATTGTTCCCAACTGCAGCTGTTGTGATTCCAAGGAATAAAATCTTCCAGTTAGTTGAAAATTAAGTCAGCCAAATAAAAAGAGGAATAAAGACCTTAGATCTGAAAAAACAGTATTTCTTAAAGTTTTCTGAAGTGCAACTCCATTTTTAATATAACTCTGAATATTTTGTGTATTGAAGACAAACACTAAAGTCAAGATTAAACTAAAACTAAGATTCTTGTAGTATCTTAATACTCTAAGCAACTTTTCCTTCTTTTACTGTATCACATTTTTCCTGCTTTGAATGAATGAATTTCTTTGTTGTAAAAGATTTATACAAGCAACAAGGAAAATTATCTAAAACTAGAATATTTCAAGGAGAGTTTGCAAGACTAAAAGATTATTAAAAATTAATCCAGAAAGATTAAAAATCTGCACACTTGTTGGAACCCATTAAAATTAAGCCTGCCTGTGGGATTGTAACTGATCACACAGAACAAACAACTGTAATTTTCATACGCACAAGTTTTACATGTATTCAACATAAAATAAATTTACAGCTAAAGGTTATTTGAACTGTATGATCTGTTTCTACTAGTAACCTTTTTCTATTATTGCAGTAAAAATCAAAGACTTTTCGAATAGAAATGTGGGATTAAATCCTGTCTTAAATGAAGATAGCAATAAATTTCTACTAGCTACAACAGAAAGAAAGATTTCTTCTGACTGGCTTTTAAATTTTTGTTTCTGTCATCAATCTGAATTGCTGACTTTCAAGCCTTTCTCTACCTGTAAATTAAGGAAATTCACAGTATTGACCTAGTAAACTACACATTACAATAACATCTTGTATTTTCTTGCTATAGGATTATTGAAGAATAAATGTGATAGTTACTAGCCATTTGGAAAATTGCTTTAGTAACTCCAACCTTAGTGATAAGAAGAAAAAAGAAAAAAAACCAAACTGAATTATTTATTTATATATTACATACTCCAGTACTAGAAAGAGCCTTGCTTTGTGGCAGCATACAGATGTATCTAGCAATGAGACCTGCTTTCCAAAAGGAGGGTTATCTCATTTGCTGTAGCGTAGAGCCAACAGTCCAGCATTGGGAAGAAAAGACCCTATTTTGCTGCTTCACTTTCAGCTAGATCTTCCCAAAAGCAACTTAAACTTATATAGGTGGTCTGATCAGGCTTACACAGTCTGACCTTTGTCTCTGTTGATGAGAAGCAGCTGAACCATTACCTTGCACAAATGAATGGCCATTAGTTTGCTATTTCATTTATTTTCAAAGGAGAATGTAGACCCTACCAGCATTTGAGCTTATTTTTTATCTAGCCCAGAGAAAGATAAATGCTTGTGGCACATGTCCAAAAGGTAAACAGATCAGAGGGATGAGGAATCATATACAACTTCAGCTCTGTGATAAAATCCTGAATTAATAAAGCAGAAATAACCAAGGCTTTCCAGAAGGAGCACAACCTAGGTATCTTAATTAGTGTGTGTCCCAGTGGTGCGTTACTTGTACAAAGGAAAGGATTTAAATGTACAAATCCCCCCTGATGTTGAATAGCATTAAAGCTTTAGCTTTGTGCTGGTTTTGGCTGGGATAGAGTTAATTCTCTTAATAGTAGCTAGTATGAGGCTATGTTTTGGATCTGTGCTGGAAATGGTGTTGATAATGCAGGGATGTTTTCATTATTGCTGAGCAGTGCTTACACAGAGTCAAGGCTTTTTCTGCTCCTCATACCACCCTGAAAATGAGGCTAGGGGTGCACAAGAATTTGGGAGGCAACACAGCTGGTCCCAAACTGACCAAAGGGATATTTGCATACCATATGATATTATGCTCAGCAATAAAACTAGGGGGAAGGTTGGCTGGGGGCCACTGCCCAGGGAGTGACTGGGCATTGGTTGGTTGGTGGTGAGCAATTGTTTTCATTTGTATCACTTGTCTTTCTTGTGTTTTATTTCTGCCTCTTTATTTTCCTTTTCATTAAAAGATGGCTATGATGATGCTGATTATTATTACTACTTATTTTATTTTATTTCAATTATTAAACTGTTCTTATCTCAACCCATTACTTTTCTGCCTTTTACCCTTTCAATTCTCTTTCCCCCATACCACTGAGGGGGAGTGAACAAGTGGCTGTGTGGTCCTTAGTTGCCAGCTGGGGTTAAACCATGACAGTGCTATAAAAATTTCATGAATGCTTTCTGGAAGATCTGTTTCTCTTGCTTGTCCTCTCAGTTCACAGAAGCCTGACTGCTATGATTCATAGAATCTTACCTCAAGTTGGAAGAGAACCATAAGGATCGTCAAGTCCTACCCTTTGCTCCTTGCAGAACTACCTAACACTACAACATATGATAAGGACTGTTGTCCAGATGCTCCTTGAACTCTGACAGGCTTGGTGCCATGACCACATCCCTGGGTGGTCCTGTTCCAGTGACCAACCACTCTCTCAGTGAAGAACCTTTTCCTAACATCCAATCTGAACTTCCCCTGATGTAACTTAATTCCATACCCTTGTGTCCTATGGCTGGTCACCAGAGAGAGGAGCTCAGCACCTCCCCCTCTGCTGCTGCCCTTGAGGAAGTTGTAGACTGTGATGTGGTCACCCCTCAGCCTTCTCTTCACCAAGATGAACAAGTCAAGTGACTTCAGCTGCTCCTCATAACACTCTGGCTTGGATAAGCATATCCCATACTGGCTGCCTGGAACATGAGTGGATCATTCTAGAGGACCCTGTAGCAATTTGGTTGCCAATATCCATTGAGATATGTGAGGTTACATTGCTCCTTCCCATCTTGATTAAACTCAGTCTATCAAAAAATGCTACATTTCAGCCCTCCTCCTTACTGCTCTCCTCCCCTGCCCCTTACTTAAAGACAAATGTAACTTTATCTCATTAAAAAAGGTAGAATGTTTCTTGAAGAACTTTAATTGGGGTAAATGCAGCTCAACAAGAGCTCACCTACTTCTAATTGGGCAATACAGAGTTTGATTCCTTCTTACATATAACAACCAATGAGTTTAGTAGTTCTTGTATATACTACCACAGCACCGGGTTTATGGTCCTGTCCCTCCTCCTCCCCTATTTCCGTAGTGAAAACTTAAAACCAATTTGTTGTTATGTAGAGGGTGGAGGAAAGAGAAAAGAAATAGAGAGGGGGAGAAAGAGAGAGAAGGAGAAATAGAAGAAGTGTTAGTCTTTGCATCTGTGGTCTTTAAGTTATCTCTGTTTTCATGATTCCTGAAAGCTTACATTTTGTGAAGTTTTCATTTTATTTTAGATAACAGTCCCTAGAATGGCAAACCCAGTGAGTAAGGGAAAAAAATCATTTGTGTACGATAATAAATGAATTTCTGCCAATGACAGGTCATGATACAGAAAAAAAATCTGTGATGACCCTCTTTCCTCTGCTCTCATTTATCTCCTACTGGTGTCCACTGATAGATTTCTGCTGTATGATTTATTGCAGAAAAACACTACCTAGAAATGGGCTTTTGATAAAATTGTTCAAGGATTCCTGGAAAATAAATCCTAATCTTTACACGCATGCTGCAAGATGTTTCACCTCTCTTATGCTATAAATAATATATGCCAAATGTGATAATAAATCCATACATCTAAGCCCTATCTCTGTGGTTTAAGAAACAAAACTACAGTGCAAGCCTGCTGTTAATAGCAGCTATATAATGCTGGGAATATTGATGGCAATATTTGTTTATTTGAGAGATCCAAATTCCCAGCACTGTGTTGTACTGAAATTTCATTGCTTTTATCAGCCTGGATGGTTATGTTGTGTAAGGAAATCTGTGATAAACACAACAGACGCTAGCTGGCTTGAATCAACAAAGATGCTCCTGTAGGTCTGCCAAGAATCTTGCCGAGGAAATCAGCTGAAATTTTCAGGTCTAGTCTATGCAAAGACCTCTCTTCAAAATTAATCATCTAGAGTAGAAAGTGTGTGACAGCATCTGTCACCTTCCTATGACTCTACAACTGTTACAGTGAGGTTAAATGTGCACAAGCCCAGCATTTAAAGCTCCCTGCAAACCATAGGCTCAAGGTCAGGGTCTGGCTTAATTTCACTCAAGAGTGGGAATGAAGTATAACTTCTAGCTAGAACATATTTGCTATGGTAATGGGTCTAAGCCCAAAGACTGACTTTAACTACTGAGTCCTGTACAAGCTCTAATATTGCATGCTTCTTTCCCTTGACACATCCACACAAAACAAGCAAGCCTTAACCTAGAATATAAAAACGGGCAAATCAACCATTTGCAGTCTGAGCTGACCATTTGGGGTGTGGAAAAGGAGAAACTACATCAGAAAAATAAGAATAACAATGATTGTAAGAGGCAGAGGCAAAAGGTGATATAAAAGTAAATGACAGAAAAAATAAAATAACTCAATGAAATATACTACTCAACTATTTTTTCTGTAGGGGCATCATCTTTTTTTGTTAAGAGTCTGATGCAGTCAATTTTGACTGACTTTTCTGGGCTATTTTTTGTAAAATTTGAACATCATAATACTTGGCTGCTTTTTTATTTCCTGCCTAAAGGAAATAAAATATCTACCATGCACCTGTGCAAAAGAGAGAATGTTACTAAGGTGTTTTCCATACACTATGACTTGTAGAGGATTTTCTGATGACATCTGTGACAGAGGAATGTGTTTTACTAAAGAAAACTGAAAGCACTAAGTTTGGCCACTGAAACTTAAGAGGTAATAATACTGAAATACTGAAGGAAAAAAGAATGGGGAAAACGGCAAGGGAAAAATCCTTCAATTGGAAGGGGCCAAACCCACATAAACAGTGTGTTTGACTTCAGCTGTGTCCTCTGATCTATACTGAAGGTCAAAGAAGGAAATGCCACAGAAGTTATGATTATGTGAAATGAAGTGAGAAACAATGATTTAGCGTAATAAACACTTCCTGCAACTACAGTGTTTTGCTCACTGAAATTTTCTCTCAGGTGTCTGCCTGTCTTCAGGACACATGGATAATCCCAGACTGAAATGACAGCGAGGCATGTTATTCATGACTAATATTGGTTTATGTGAAAGGAAACTCACCTTGTCCCTCTAAAATACAGCAGAAACTTCTGCATTCTGGTTTGCCTTAGTCAAAACATCAACTTTCCACCTTCAGTTCCTGGATTTGAATTTCAGTCAACCATAAAAACCTGTATGATTCTCTTGATAAATTCCTCTGTCTTCTCAGACGCAAGACAGATTAAACTACTCCTATACTTGAACCACGTCCTAAAGGGCAGTTATTTCTCTATGGGCAACAACTCTAACAATTCTGAGAGGAAGAGCTTCTGACAAAGCATTATAGGCCATCAAACCTCTACTGTCATGCTACTGCGCTTGCAGTTTATGAAACTATTGAACTCAATTTCTTGTTTTCACAAATGGACCCCAGATTCAGTCTGGGTTCAAATCTGTTTTCTCAGATCAGATATTCTGGCCTGCCTTATGCTAGAATTCTTAATTTTTTTTTCCAGTTGCTTTCTGAATATAGAATAAGAACATTAATTTATTAGATTTCTTCTTACCTCTCCATAAGGAATTTCCTTACGCTTCCTTTTTTTTCTACCATTTGAGTAAATTTGTATCATTTTTTAAAGAAAAACAAAAATTAAAAATTGGTAGAGATGTCTGAGCACAAATTCAGAAAATATGCTTTAATAAAATGAAATCTTCAAATTCAGAATAATATTTTGTATATTCTCCAAGAAAGCACACACAAATCCTACTATAAGGAGACATAAGGCTGAGTAAAGTTCGCCACAACAAAAAGAAATTCCTCTGAAAGGTCCGAGCTGAAAATTGTCTCAAGTCTGCTGAAATGTATATGTGTGGGAACTGATCGGTCTCCTTATTTTGCTAGAAACCAGGTCACATGGAAGCAAAGAAAATCCTCTCCTTGGGATCCTGTCTTCATCCTTCTCCTTCATGAATGCACTCAGCATTCTGACCTGAAAGTGCCAGAAAAGCAGTACGGAGGTGAGCACATTTCCATGTGGAAGGTGTAAGGCCATGTCTGCTTCATCTTCCTCAGGGAGCTCAGCCAACCTTGCTGTATTTTTAGTCTCCATATCTCCATGGATTGTAGGGAGATATTTACTCATTCTTGATCAGTCCGTAGTTTATTTTTAATTTTTTTGTGAGTGGATGGTACAGACACTATTGAGCCTGCTCATAATAATGGTGGTGCCTTGCAAGAGCAGCACAATTACTATTGCTGCTTTGTTCTCCTTAGCTTTATTTGTCTTATTTATTTATAAAACCTTTTTCCAGGTTCTTTGGAAAAATACAGATTGCAAATGCATATAAACCAAAATAGCCCAAAATTTTGATTGAAGCAAAACTGTGAACTGAACTCGAAGGTTCCTGGGAAACACCTGTTTTCCCTGAAAGTTGGGTAATTTGTTTTTGGAAAGTTGGAAACTAGAACATGTGAAAGTGTTTGGCCTAGTTTTCAAAGAAGAGTATTAAAAATTACATTTAATTTTTAGCATTTTTGTCTGGGTTTTTTTTTTCAGGAAAAAAAAAAAGCTTGAAGTTTTCTCTGGTTTTTTTTAAGTAAAATTCAGAAATCACTTGATTAATGTCTACTACTGCATAAGCTTTTCTCACATTGTATTGTATAACTCTAATTATTTCTTACAACAGAAATTTCATGAAGATTTGCAGTTGGATAACATGACAAATTTATCAAAGAATGAAGTTTAAAACTCGAGTCAATAGAAAGTTTATTCAAATAATTTTTTGTTTTACTGATCTGTCCCATTGAAAGTTGCTAATAACCTGTACCCTCACAAAGGCATAAGCTCATCAGAAGTAAATGCTACCTTGTATGACCACTGTATTTTTTATTAAAATAGTTTATGATTCACTGAATTAATAATTACAAATGGAAAACATGGCTACTATAGGAATTTTATTTAAAATAATTTTGGCTTAAAAATAGAGAGTAACTTTCAAAGCCTGTTGTACTAAACACAATAAACTGTTCAAAAAATTAATTTGTTCTCTATTCTGCAGGCAAGAACAAAGCAGCACAGCACAGCAAAGAGAGAAGAGCAAAAAGAAGAAACCTCTTCTGTCAATGTCTGGTTCAAACCCTGGCTCAGGTACATCTGAGACAATTTATGAGAGCATAATGATCTGCATCAGGAAGCCCAAACTCAACCTGCCCCCTGACTGAGCTAGTTTCTATAAAGAACTTAGCAGGCTGGCACCACAGCGAATGAAGAAAATTAGTTTAATCACCTCACACGCTTTCTACTTGTGGTCTTTCTGGCTATATCGAAATGAAACATAGGAAGAAAACAGTCAGAAAAAAGTATGCTGGATTCCTCTGTAGTTCATGATTGTTGGGATGTGGGGGGAAGGAGGGGAATTAGTGTACCTAAGGAGAAGTCAGACAAGGGAAAACAAGGATGTTTTACAAGCAATACTCTGGAAGTCTGGGGATCACAATGAGAAGGACATGAACACAGTTAAATGTCTGTGCCCTAGAAGGGATCCAGGCAGCTCTGGGATAAGGGCATGGTAAGTGGGTAAATAGTGGAGCTTGTAGAAAAGCAGCTTCCAAAGCAAGGTATTCAAAAAGATCTATCTGGCTGCACATGCAATATTTCTAAATAATATTCTTCCCTGACCCCACTGGAACTGTAGCCATCGATTTGAAAAACAGCAACGATTAAAAACACATCCAGCAAGATCTGTTTTAATGTTGCATAGCAGGACTGCAATTCTGTGCTCCAAAACAACTTTGCAGGCACAACCATGCAATGATTCAGATCAGGTCAGGATGAATCAGAACAGTGAGAAATCTTATGGTTAGAAGGGAGTTATAAAGAGAAGGAATATGATTTTTGAAAAGCAATACAGGATATTAACTTGGGATTACTTTGTGATGTGATTTTGAAAAAAGGCAGGACTTTGGAAAGGTTTTTGAAGTAGACATTAGCAGGGAAAGAACTAAACCTTTCTTTGTCGTGATCTTTCATACAGAGCTTAAAATTTAGGGAACAAAACTTTAACAATAACTGATGTGTCTGTAGCTTAATGATTGGAGACATTAAATCAACAAGATTTTATTTTTTAAAGTCTTAACAGTGCATTCTTTGGCCTGTTAACACAAATGTGTGCTAACAGAAGTTAATCCATGCTAAGACCCTCAGAGTCCAGAAAGGGCCTTCCAATAACTTGAAAACTGGAAGAGTCCTCAACAACTAACAAGTCCAAAAAAGCTGCATCAGATTCAGGGTCAGTAATGGCTAACAAGAAGCAAGGCTTTGTTCTTCCCAGAATGATTTAAAAGGCTAACTTCCCCATTTATCCTGTGCCTTGCTACTTTTTTCAAGTGACCAAAATATTTTAATTGTTGAAGCAAATACTAGAAAAATATTTTTATAAGAATAAATAAGAAAAAAAGATGACAGAAAATCTCCTGTATTCCTTCATTGTCACAATATTGAGGCACAAACAGCTTTCATTTTTCGTCAACATCCACAGAACAGAATACTTGAATGGCTGTATTGCTTCTGACACTGCAGCCCATACTGCATTGCATCAGCATTGATGGACATATTAAGACAGAGAGGAAAAATAAAGAGGCAGAAATAGATGGCTTAATAAGGCTTTCTGACATCTTTTGTGGTGGAAATAGCTCTGTGGATAGTGGTGTCAATATTAACATCTAGTACTACTAGCCTTATTCACAAAAGCATTTACACTAAAATCAACAGCCTGAATTTATGTCTGGGATAACTCCATGGTAGTCAGCACAAACAGGAAGTAATCTGATTGAGTAAACATCACAGAGTCAAGACCTAGATTTTCAAACATATAAGTAAGATGTGGGGAAACATCTAATATTTGCCGCTGGGTTTATTGAGACTTTGGATGTCATTGCTTTCATCTGTTTATGTAGCTGTGTACATAAATTCACCATAGTTATTATTCAGTGCAGCCTTTGAGGACCATCTTGTATATCCCATACATTGCAAGGCCAGAGTATCCCAGCCCACCTGGAACCTGATGCTTTTGGTAGACACAGGACTCCCCAGCAGTCCCTGGGAGCTCAGCAAAAGGCCCATTTCTAAGAGCTCAACCAGATGAGGCATTTGGTGCCAAAGAAGACATCAGCAGAAAAAGTGTCTGCTCTCAGAGGACTGTGGTCTGAACCTGAACTTTCAAACAGACTAGAGGAGTCACTTGCCTCTAGCATAGGCCCTTTCACAACATCTGACTCTGAAACTCACTCAGCATTTGATTATATCTAAACCTAGTGAGAAGGTCATGCTACCGCCAGCTTTCTACCATCAGCCTTCAAATCAATTAACAACTTTTCTCCTTTGGACTCATTGATTAAAAAACTGTGAAAAAAGTATGCATTTGTTGCTTCAAGGAAGTGGTGTGAACAATGAGGAAGAGTAATCCAGGAGAGAAAGTATGAGTCAAACCTTGTGTGGACAGAAGTTCCCTGATTCCTCTTTGACACCTTGGAGATTTTAGTAGACCTTATCCTATTTTTTTCCAGTATTTAATCACTAGAACTCCACTGTCTTCACTGAGTTACTGTTAACATACACACATGCCACATATATGCAAGTCTTAGAAACTCCTGTGTATACTGAATTGTATTTGGATTTTAAAGATTTTTGAGTGAAACATTAGCACATTTGAGAACACAATTTAGAGTAATTGTCACTGATAAAAACAGAAAATTGGATAAATAACAGAGAAACTTTAATAATATTTGTTGCATTTGAAAGTTTTTAATGGGCTATAATTATATATATCTGACCAAGCCTGAAAATATACTTTGGATTTCCCACTTAAATAGCAAAAATATAAAATGAGTCACAAAGAATATAATTTTATACACTTGCCAAGACTGAGAAAGATTAAATTACCATTATTTCAGGTATATAGTCCATAGATTGTCATCTTAACAAGTAAGAAATTTTTCCGTGCTCAGGTTATGCTCAAGGGAGTTTACCACAGAGTCATCTGTACCTTAACAGCTTCCATATCTCTTTCTCTAGTAATGTTGCCTCTCTCCTCAACAGCCCTGTTGCTTTTATCACATTCTTCTTCCCTGCCTCTGTATTTTGATTTTGTGCAGTTTATGACACAGTGTTTTTAAAGGCATGGTGACTATCTAAGGGGAAAGCAATTTATGGGAAAATAGAGAATTTGAATCCTAATATACCCTGATACACCCACAAATGGAACATAGAAAAATATACTAAAAGAATTAAACAACCTTATTTTGAGACTGCACCAAAAAAAGGTTTTTTATAGGAAAATTAACCAAAGCTGATTTGCAGTTTCAAAGAGCTCCACACTCTGTGCATGGAGAAATAACGTCACTTATCAGACAACTCCCAAGTCCTACAGAGGAGTTGAAAGGTAGCACGTAACATGGTTTCTTGATTTTCCTGATTAGTAGCTAGAATTGCATTATTTTTTTATTTAGTATGGGATTTGGAATGAGAAGAATGTTGAAAATACAATTAAGTTTTTAGTTGTTGCTAAGAAATCAAGGGCTTTCCAACTTCCCATGCTTTGCTAGTGTGCAGACACACGAGGAGCTGGGGGGAGAATACAGCCAGAGCAACAGGTCCAAACTGGCCAATGGAATATTCCATAACATGCAATGTCATGCTCAGTACATAGATGAGGGTTGGCAGGGAAGCTGTCTCTCTTCTTCCAGGATTGCAGTTTTGGGATTTTCTCTCCTCCAGGATCACCACGAATGAGCTGGGCACTGGTCAGCGAGTGGTGGGCAATTGCACTGTGCATTATTATTATTATTATTATTATTA
>NW_010296272.1:8426-17976 GCF_000700745.2 Antrostomus carolinensis | reverse complement strand
TGCCCAGAGGCCCCGGGGATAGTTCTTTACCTCCGGGAACCTGCCAGCTGCCGCCCTGAGACTGCGGGGATGGGTCTTTACCTCAGAGGGGTCTCCAGGGATGGTCCTTTCCCTCAGGGACAGGATGCAAAAGCCACCTCGAGGCCCCAGGGATGGTGCTTTCCCTCAGGGATGGGCCCCAGGCCCTGAGGCCCCAGGGTTGGGTCTTTACATCAGACTGGGTCCCAGGGATGGACCTTTCCCTCAGGGAGGGAATCCTGGAACAGGCCTTTCCCTCAGGGATGGCCCCCACATGTGCCCCCAGGCCCCAGAGATGGCCCTTTCCCTCAGGGGTTGGCCCTACATGCTGCCCCGAGGCCTCCAGGATGGGCGTTCACCTAAGGGGAGACTCCAGCTGCCACCCCGAGGTGCCAGGGATGGTGCTTTCCCTCAGGGATTGCCCCAAATGCTGCCCTGAGGCCCCAGGGATGGGCCTTTACCTCAGAATGGGCCCTGGCGATGATCCTTTCCCTCAGGGTTGGGCCCCAAATGCCACCCTGAGGCCCCAAGGGTGGTCCTTTCCCTCAGGGTTGGGCCCCAAATGCCACCTTGAGGCCCCAGCTATGAGTCTTTACCTCAGAATGGGCCCTGGCGATGATCCTTTCCCTCAGGGATGGGTCCCACATGCTGCCCTGAGGTCCTAGGGATGGTCCTTCCCCTCAGGGATTGCCCCAAATGCTGCCCTGAGGCCCTGGGGCTGGGCCTTTGCCTCAGAATTTACCCCAGGGAGGGGCCTTTCCCTCAGGGATGGGTCCCACATGCTGCCCTGAGGTCCTAGGGATGGTCCTTCCCCTCAGGGATTGCCCCAAATGCTGCCCTGAGGCCCTGGGGCTGGGCCTTTGCCTCAGAATTTACCCCAGGGAGGGGCCTTTCCCTCAGGGATGGGTCCCACATGCTGCCCTGAGGTCCTAGGGATGGTTCTTTCCCTCAGGGATAGCATCCATGAACAGTCCTTTACCTCAGGGATGGCCCCCACATGTGCCCTGGGGCCCTGAAGACAGGTTTTTACCTCAGTTTTACCTTAGAGCCCTTACCTTAGTATGTGGCCCAGGGATGGCCCCAGCTGCTGCCCTGAGGCGCCAGGGATGGACCTTTCCCTCAGGGATGGGCCCCAATGGCCACCTTGATGCCACAGGGATGGTCCTTACTCTCAGGGCTGGGCCCCAACTGCTGCCCTGAGGCCCCAGGGATGGGTCTTTACATCAGACTGGGTCCCAGGGATGGACCTTTCCCTCAGGGAGGGAATCCTGGAACAGGCCTTTCCCTCAGGGATGGCCCCCACACATGCCCCAAGGCCCTGGAGATGGCCCTTTCCCTCAGGGGTTGGCCCTACATGCTGCCCCGAGGCCTCAAGGATGGGCGTTCACCTAAGGGGAGACTCCAGCTGCCACCCTGAGGCCCCGGGGATGGTCTTTTCCCTCAAGAATGGGCCCCAAATGCAGCCCTGAAGTCATGGGGATGGTCCTTTCCCTCAGGGATTGCCCCCACACATGCCCCGAGGCCCCAGGGATGGGCCTTTACCTCAGGGAAGACTCCATCTGCCACCCCGAGGTCTCAGGGATGGTGCTTTCCCTCAGGAATGGGTCCCAAATGCTGCTCTGAGGCCCCAGGGATGGGTCTTTCCCTCAAGGATGGGCACCAAAGACCCCATGGATGATCCTTTCCCTCAGGGATGAGTCCCAAATACCATCCTGAGGCTCCAGGGATGGTCCTTTCCCTCAGGGATGGAATCCAGGAACAGGCCTTTCCCTTAGGGATGGCCCCCACATGTGTCCCCAGGCCCCAGGGATGGCTGTGTCCCTCAGGGGTTGGCCCTACATGCTGCCCCGAGGCCCCAGGGCTGGGCGTTCACCTAAGGGGAGACTCCAGCTGCTTCCCTGAGTCCCCCAGGGATGGTCCTTTCCCTCAGAGATGAGCCCCGAATGCTGCCCTGAGGCCCCGGGGATGGGTCTTTACCTCAGAATGGGCCCCAGGGATGGTCTTTTCCCTCAAGGATGGGCCCCAAATGCCACCCTGAGGCCCCAAGGGTGGTCCTTTCCCTCAGGGATGGGTCCCACATGCTGCCCTGAGGTCATGGGGATGGTTCTTTACCTGGAGGATAACCTTGTGCTGCTTTTTCAGGCTCCTGCTCCAGCACAGGATCCCTTTGGTGCAGGCTGTGTCACTCACAGAGCCGGCATCTATTTATTTCCTTCACAAAATCCCTTATTTACACACCGTTAGATGTGACCTGTGTGGTTTAGCTCCCATTTTCCCAGGCCCGAGGGGCTCTGTGCAGGAATCACACCCACACTTTTATCCCTCCCAGCCCTCAGCTCGAGCAGCTTCTGTTTTTCCTCTGCCATCCTTTCACAACTTATTCCTGGCTCTGTGTGCTCCCACCCGCCTCCATCTTCCAGCACACCTTGGAGCACGCCGATAGCCACGTGGCGAGTAGCTTTGACAATTTTCCTTCTAATTCTTCAGCTTTTCACTTTTCCCTCAGCTCTGTTTTCTATTTTTAAACCAAACTAACCGCATTTTGGCTCTCTGGTAGGTTGTTACCATGCTCAAACACGGAGCCATCTGTGTTTTCAGACAGACCCTTGTCTGTGTTGTCAGGCGCAGGGGATCTCCCCGGATTTCGGGTCGCATCCTCCTGCCCGCACGCCTGCTGCCTCAGCTGCCATCTTAAGCTTTCCCAGAGCTCTTTGAGGTTTGAATATAGAAAGTTTTGTGGCCTTTTAGGTGCCGTTTCTTCTGTTCTATTATTAATGCACATTAATTATTGCTCTTCTAGATCTTGAGCTGTGTAAATCCCGACAAAAGATTTTTGTAGTTTTATTTTTTTTTCTCTGCCTTGCGTGGGACCTGCTTGTGTAAAGGTTGGAAAAGAGAAGAAGGACACAGCTGAGTGTGTGTTTGTGCCTGGGAGGCCAACAGAATTGGAAACCTTACATATATTTTTTTTTTTCGGATCTTCAATTGGACTGGACCTGCCCTGACTATCAATAATACATGACCTGAGCTTTCTGCAGCGAAACTCTTGCTAATTGGCTAATTAAAAAGTGAAACGTGCAGAAGGAGCCGAGGCGTCGCTCACAAGAGACTCTTTCCGCGGCAAAGCCGAGGCCGAGCGTGTGCTAATGCGATTTATAAAACCGAGCCAGGGGGTGAGCGAAGCGCTGGGGTAGTCTCAGGAGCCGAGAGGATGACTTTGTAACCAGCCTTGCTGCTGGATCTTCTTTTTTTTTTTCTTTTTAAATTTTTTTTCTTCTTTTTCTCCCCAATTTCCCTTCTAAAAGGGATGAATTGTGCACAGTTCTCACAGCATGGGGAGGTTTGGGGCTGGGGAGAGCTGCTGCAAGTTTTGCCTCGTGTTTCTTCCCTGGGCTGCTCCTTTCCTCCGTGTTATCTTTCTCACAAGCAGTTGTTTTTTTTTTTCCAGAGAAAAGGGATTTTACTTACACACCCCTTTTCCCACAGACAACGCCTGTGTCAGGAATCTTTCAAAACCAAGGGAGAAATCTGGGAGAACCCTAAAAATTTTCCTCCCGGGGCGATCTTTTCAGACAGTTGTCTTTTTCCAGGCCGTGGTGTGCTCTCTCCAAACTTCTGGAGCATTCTGAAGCTGAAATGTGGGGTTTTTTCCATTTCTCTGCAGATCGTGGACACTTTCTTTATCGGCCGCTTCGTCCTCCTGGCCATGATGAGCCTGGTGGTACTCGGGTGCCTGTTCCTGCTCCTGATTTACCACCTCATGGAGCCGGTATATGCCAAACCGCTCCACACCAGCTAGCAGCAGCCGGAGCTGAAGAGGAAATCCCAATTTCATGGCAATAAACCAGGAAAAGAGACCAGGAGACTGTTCTGGAGGTGAACACAGTGGTTTTTCCGATCTCAGAGCTGGTGAAACCAGCAAAGTGTGTCACTCTCACCCAGCGCTGCGACTTTTGTCTTTAAAAGCAAAGTCGGGACCGACGCGGGCGCCTTCGTCTCCAAGGACTCTGCAGACTGCAAAGGTGCTTTTAACCTCCCTCTTCTTTTCTCTCTTTCAGGAGAGTTGAAATCCATGCACTTTTGTATGACAATTCAATGAATTGAACTGAGCCGGGGTGGTTTGTTATCGTTCTCCACAAGGGATGGTTTGTTATCATTCCTTTTTTCACTTTATTTTAATAAAACTCTCTGAGAAACCCCCGACTCGGTCTTTATTTACGTCTTTACGTCACCTTTTGCCACCCTTTGGTGTCAGTGTCTCTGAAAAACACCTTTTTTTGGGTTTTTTTTTTTTTTTGGAAATTCAGTGTGTGGTTGTGGATTGTTGGGTTGATCCTTTGACTCCCTTTGGAGTGGGAAGGGAACAACGTGTAAAATAATACCGGAGAATGGGCAAATTAAAATCTCCACTCCGTGAGGACGCGGAGGAAGTTCACGTCTCGCTTTGTGCTGAACAAACCCTCTTGTTTTTCCAGGACTGTGCTGATACTTGAGCATCACCCACGTGTGTTGGGACCCCAAGTTGTCATCCTGCAGCAAGGAACACAGTTTCTGCTACCCTAAAAAACATCAAAACATTGCTCACACTAGTGCAAACCACTGCTTGAAGCCGGTACCTTTTCTTTTTTGGGGGAAAAAAACCCCACGTTTTATATTGTTCAGCAACAGCCCTGGGGTCAAATCCCATTTTTCTCCCGATTTTTTTGTGGAAACTGAGGAAAATAGCCCCGTGGAAGCTGTCAGCTGCCAGTTATCTCAGCTGCAAATCAATCTGCAGGCTGGATGTGGCTTTAACCAGCAATAATTACCGCTTTGCGCTCTTTTAGCAATCCCTCACTAGCGATAGTTGAGTTTTCTTGCGTGAAATCTCACGAGAGTTTTTTTAAATTACTTGCAGGAAAACATTTTGGTGGCGCAGAGCGTTGTTTCGGAGCAGGGAAAGGAGCTTTTCCCATCCTTTTTGTGCCAGGGAGAGGATCCCACAGGTGCCCGGCAGTAGCTGGGTGAGGTGAGTTATTTTACAGCTCGTGTTTTCCAGCCCCGGAGGGATGAAGCTGCTCAGCTTTTCACGCTTGAGTGGGTTTTGCTGTGAGCTTAATGCCGAGTGCGAGGCGTTCAGGGGCAATATAGCTAAAAACCTGAGGGCAACTCATAGTTTTCATACAAATTTTAATATTTTTTCCCATTTTAGATATAATTTTTTTTTTTTTAATTTTGAACTGAAGATGGTGAACTAGAAATAAAAGAACCAGTCGGCTTCTTCCAGCCCTGCTGTCAGTCATAAAATATCGCTATCAAGACATGAAAGATTAATAAGGCAGAGCTACAGAGCTCGGAGACGACATTTCCCCTGCAGAAAACACCCCAACACCCAGGAGCTTTAACTCGGTCAGCTAAAAACATGTAAGTACACGTCAAGAAAAAGCAGAGGAGAGAGATTTTAACTTCCCAAGCCACGTAACCGCACGATCCCTTCCTCTCCTGACTCTTACATCCAAGGGAGTCGAACTATCGTGTTAAAGAACACACCGAGCGTTTACGCAACACAAGCGTGTCAGCTCTCTGAGTGATTTTTTTTTTTTTTGAAGTTCTGTCTGAAACAAAATTCATATTTAATTCAGCATCTTAATAACATTTAGGAACACGAAGCTCGTCTTGCAGCTCATTCCCGCTCCGCGCCTGCCATGTCTTTATTCCCAGTGCTTGTGTGAGTCTCGACGAGACCACGGCGGCATTTTGCCAGACTTTTGAGTCGGAAAAATGGGGAAGTTGTGGCAAAAATAGCTGGGTCATTAAAAAAAAAACAACCCTAAAAGCAGAAATGTGCAGATTCTTCCAGTTTTGTGTTGTAAATAAATCTAAAATACTCTTTTTTTCCGTCCCTTTAATCCATTTGTGACTAAAATCGGTCGTGGCGCGTTTTTGTTTTGGGGAGGGGTGGCTTTGCCTGACGAGGCCATTTTAGTGCTTTCCCAGAATTCTCATTAATTGGGGAAAGAGCCCCACGTGCTCTCGCTCTCCCCCCCCCCCAGCCCTTTCAAACTCCATCCTTTCTCCATCTCCTCCCTTGGCGGTGGGGATCGAGCAGCTGGATGAACTCAAACCCCAGGCTCTCTCCATTTATTTATTTATTCTGGGTTATTCTGCTCCTCCCCGCTCAGGGGCTTTCCAGACGGTTCCTGTTTATTTTTGGGAAAGGAAAGACCACGTCAAGGAATTGGTATGAGCTGGAGCTGTTTTCCAACCAGCCCCCAAAATGGTGATTTTTTTTTTCTTTTTTTTTGCTGTTGTCCTCCACCCAAACCTTCAGCTCCTGGAGGATAATCTCTCCCCAGTGCATCCACCTCCATCCTGCACCCTGATTATTAAATTTTTTGTAATTAATATGCAGCAGGAGGGTGGATTTGACTTAAATTCCAACCTCTCTGTCGTTGATGAAGGTGTTGGGAGCTCTGGAGATGTTATAACCAAGGAACCGGTTTTCTCCCAAAACTACAAACAAATAATCCCAACTTTCCTCTTGCAGGATGAGATGTTCTGTATCCCAAAAAGCCAACTCTGTGCGGGCGAAAAATCCCGCTAAATCCCAGCAACTCAAACCTGCCGTGCCAAAAAGGATGTTTGCACAAGATACCGTGCACGCCAGGAGGAGAGCAGCCAAGCTGCTTTTGGGTCAGGTGGGAAAACAACCCTTTTTTCACCCAAAATTCCTCCCTCGCCTCATTAAAAATGAGCAGGGATGCTCCCACCACCGGGATGTTGGTGCTCAGCTGGTCACAGTCCAAAGGCAGCTACTCCGTCGAAGCCGAGAGGGTGAGCGGAGATGGAAGGAGAGCAAATGTCTGCAGGAAAAACTCTTCTCCATGATTTAAGATCCTGGAATGACGGCAGTTCCTCACGCCTCGCTCTGCCGGCGTTTAATTACCCTCCCTGGTAAAAACCGCCCTCTTCTTTCCACCTTGACTTTGCTGACTTCAGCTCTCCAATCCCGCTTTGCCTTTAGCTACTAATTAAAAAGCCCTTCAGCCTTTGCTGAGGTAATTACAAACCGTGCTCCAGCCACCTCTTCACCTTCCCAGCACCTCAACGTACCCGTGGCCTTTCTCCAAAATTGGTTTCCCTAACAAATTTCAAGTGGAAACGGTGGTGCTGGGATAGGGGAGTGTGGTGGCACCTATTAAAAACCCACCAAGGGACCCGCGCTGCGCATATTTGAGACCTGTGGGAGGGTTGAGCGCTGGTGTTGGGGACGATGGGTGCTCCCCGTACGTGTCACGCTCACCCCAAAAAAAACCTTGAGCTATAAAATCCAAGTTTTTTTCCAGGGAATGTGTTAAGAAACCAGGCTCCACGTTTATCAGGCTCCTAATGAGCTCGTTTCAGACACGATTTTATTATTTTTATTTTTTTATTATTTTTTCTCCATCCCCAGGACAGTGGCAGACGCAGGTTCACGCTCTCCTGGCTGCGGCCGAGGGGCTCATAGTGGGGAGGGGGGTGAGAAGCAGCAGCCCCTTCTCTGTCAGAGAAGGAACCAGACGAGGTGAATTGTAAACTTCTCCCAGAGGAGCTCAGTTTGATTTAAACAGCTGATGTAAACCCAGGGGATCCCCTTCCCCGGGCCCCCCCCACCTTCCTGCCCACCCTCCATCCCAAATCTCTGTGAAATCTGGCGTTTTCTTTTTTTTTTAATTATTATTTAAGTTGAAAATTGTCTGCCCTTTCTCCTCCTTCCCAACAGCACAGCCAAAGCTGCTCAGACTTTCCAAACACGGTTTTTTTTTTTTTTAATTATTATTTAAGTTGAAAATTGTCTGCCCTTTCTCCTCCTTCCCAACAGCACAGCCAAAGCTGCTCAGACTTTCCAAACACGAGCAGGACGTGACCCAGACCTAAATTTATCCCCCAAAAAAACGATGAGGAGCTGAAAGAAAGAGTTGGAGGGGAAAAAAAAAACCCCAAAACACCCCAAAAACCAACTTGTTTTTGCAATAAACCCCGTTGTGTGTCAGGGCTTGTGGGATTTTTCACTTGAAAAATGTGTTTTGAGTCCACCCGTCCTTCTTGGCAATGAAACAAAGCAAAAGCTGAATCACACGTGCACTGAAATCGCCGTTCTCAGGCCGGTGCCTGCACCCAGGTGACATCTCTGCGGGCCTCGGTGACCCTTGTACCACCAGCAGCCACATTTCCCAGGAGCCACGCGGTTGGGGGATGCTGCTGAGGACAGACCCTGTAGTGACAGGAAAATCCATTGGGATTTTGCCCGGAATGGGGGATTATTTCCCTGGGATAAAGGGTAATCAGGGATTTGGCTTTTCTCTACCTGCCCCATCATTTCTCCTGCGTTCTTCCCCAGGGACCTGTGAGTTTTGAAGCCGCGTCGTTGAGCATTTCCACTCACTGACCCACCGTGGAGGGGACCTTCATCACCATCCAGCCACCTCTAACGTGTCCCATCCCCGCTCCGTGCTGCTCCGTCACCTCACACGGATTTCCAGGGAGCAGATCCAACTGGCCAGTAGGTTTTATTTTTTATTTTTATTTTATTTCTCCCTTTTCTGATGAAATCAGCACTTAATAAAAAAAAATCACATCAGGCCCAGATGTTTTCTCCTTGGGTTAAGATCCAAAGAGATGAAGTCAATTAAAGTTCAGATCGAAGCGGAACCCCTGGCACCCAGCGCCGCTTCCCCTTGGGCGGAGACTCCGAACCTGCCCGGGCACAATCAACAGGCTGGGAAACACACCCCACGGCTCCTCAACACCCCACACACCCCACATCACAGGCAGGGGGACCCCCAAAAACACACAGCTGACCCCCACCTTTATCAAATAGGCCTCTCAAACCCAACTCAGGAGCTGGTTGAACCTCCCAGGTGCTCCCGTTGCACAGCTCCTCCTAATAAAGAGGCGTTTAATGAAGATGATCAGCTGGACAGAGCGCGGCCGCGGTGCACGAGCAGCTGTTTGCTGTGGGGTGGACGGTTGATGTGTGGCTACAAATCTTTTTGGGGGCTAAATGCTACAAATGAGGAATGGTGATAATCAGGGGAAATACTGCTTTGGGTTTGTTTGCAGTGGGATGAAACGAGGAGTGAAACCAACTTAATTTGGGTTCAATAATAAAAAAAATCTGGGGATGATCTTTATGTAAAAGAAGCGGCGGTTTGTGGGTGAGGCAGCGCTGTGAGTGATTCCACACGCTCCTCCTGATCCGAAATCCCGAAATCCCGAGCGCTGGGAGGGGCCAGGCTTGAGGGAAGGCTTTCTCCAGGCTGGATGTGGAGAAAAGCAAGAAGAGGGGTACACACAGACCCGGCCGAGCCCTGCCAGGAAAGAGCACGGAGCAGCAACACCAGTTTTGCATGTTTTTATTAATAAAATTACCCGACGGAGAAGAATCGGCCCAGAAAAATCTGTCGACTGGCGGCCTCGGGCTGTTCCTCACCGCTGCCTCGCCCGAAGCAAACCCACGGTCGCGGTACGAGCCCTTGGGGCCGTGGCTGAGGTTGTGCCTCGGCTCTGCCGA
>NW_010296272.1:0-8307 GCF_000700745.2 Antrostomus carolinensis | reverse complement strand
AGCGCGGCCGGCAACAAGCGTTGGGATGGGTGCTGGGTGCTGCTGGAGAGATGGAAAACGGCTCCACCAGGAAAGCCCAACCCATTCTGCATCAGAAATCTGGAGGAGAAGCAGGAGCCAAGAGGAGATCTCCAACCACTGGCCAAAGCTGAAACATCCCGAGAAAAAACCCCCAGCGTAAGTGCGTCCTCTCCGCGAGCTCCTCAAAGGTGTCACACACAATATTTCCACAAACTGAGGCAGCTGCTTCCCTCTCAGCACAAACCAGACAGATTTTTTGGTGCAAAAAGGGGCCCAGGACCAGCCAGGACTGTCCTCACCCCAAGCAGCCCCAGCACAGGGAGATTTGAGCCTGACAGCCCTCCACCGGCAAGCGGAGAAGGAGATTTGGGCCACACTTACCGCAGCATTAGGCCCAGATTATTGATCTTTCACCTGCAAACATAAGACATAAAGGAGCGAACGTTCGCAGGGAGGATCTGGGATCTGGCATTCCCACCGCCGGGGACCGACGGGACGTCAGTGACAATCGGTGACAGGCCAGTGTTGATTTGGAAATTATTTACACCCTCGCTGCAGCGATTTGGCTCCGGATTTGATTAGCGTGCCCCGGAATCAAGCTCATTAGCAGAGGTGGGCAAATCAGCCTCTAAATTTGGCCATTTCAAGTGTATTAATTAAAATTTCACTCATCAGGCATTAAGGCGAAGACAGATGGAGGTAAGGACCTGCTGCCCACCCGCTCTCTCTTCCCCAACCATCACGATTTGATCCTTTGATTCCCAAATCTTGATCTTAGCCCTGAAAGGATCAGCACAGCAGCTGGTTTTTTAGGCTGAACCTGCCAAGCAAAACTTGAAATTGGGGTGAATCAGGCTCGTGTTTGTATTGAATCCTGGAGGCTCCAGCGGAAATACTCACACCGAGCTATTTCCCATCCAGCACTGACTCTGTGAGCTGCACACTAGAGCTACAAAGACACAAGGATGGTGATTTTTTTTTAGCATCAAAAGAGCTTCGCGACGCTCGGGTGGATAAAATCCCCCCGGGTGCTGCCCTGGTTTGAGGTGGATAAATATCTTTGCGCCCACAGGAGCAAGATACGGAGCGGGTGGCGTCGCCAATCCCGACGCGATGCAGCAGCAACAACAAGGGATAACAAACGTCATTGGTCATGCCGACGCCGTGTTTTGGCATCGCGGAGGCCACTCCAGGACGGTCCGTACGTACCCTCTCTTCCTGGCCATACAGCCGCACCACCCCCGGATCTCTTTGACCACCACGCGAGCCAGGAGCTGTGAGAGGAAAGGTGGAAGATCATCATGAAGCTGATGACTTTGTAGCCACCAGCCTCAAGTGTCAGAGTTTCCATTGCTGGGAGTGGAATTTTCAGGCTTTTCTTAGGGAAAAATCCCACGAATTAAAACCCTGTGTGAAGGAAATTGTTGGGAAAAGCTGGAGGTGAAGGTTTGGAGTTGATAGTGGGCTTTCAATTTGCCCCCTGCTCGGTTATCCCTGCCCTCCGCTGGTAAAACGGATCTGTTAAACATCCAGGGAAGCAAAACCAGGGAGGGACCCACCAGACAAGCCAAGACGTCGGCTGCTATCAACATGTAGAATACGTTATTCCAGCCCGTGGGGGAGATGAGTCCTGCGAGCAACGGCCCCAGCGCGGCACCTATGAGGAGCATGAGGCACGTGAGGAGATATCAATGGGGAAAAGGGGGGGTCAGGACCCCCAAGCACCCCCTCAGCACCCCCCAGCCGTACAGACCTATGGATCCCGTGCCGTCGATGATGGCCGTGACGGTAGAAAGAGCTTTGGCGTTTCCTTTGAGAGACTCGTGGGTTCCCTGGAGGAACAGAGAAAGAAAACAAGGAGGAAAAGTGATTTTGGGATCTGCAACTGGCAACTCCTCACCCCTAGGGCAGCAATTTCCACGCATCGTGGATGGGAAGACCAAAGTTGGATGCTCCCAGCAAAACTGGGATCACCAACAGCGATCCCAGGTGATTTCCCAGCAAATTTTTTCACTCTGAGGCAGGAGGAAAAGTGACAGGAAAAAAATGTAATTCCCTGTTTAAGGGAGGGTGACAACTCTGCCCTTCCCTGCTGGGCTTCGGCAGCGTCGGAAAACAAATCTCAAATCCAAAAAAAATCCCATTAAACATCCTTCTGGGAAAGAAGAAGCTTTTGGGTGTGTTGAGGGCAGCGTGGTGGGGTCTGAGACGCGCCTCTTACCAAATCTGCCGACACCGCTGTGGTGATGAGAGCGTAGGGCCCGTTAACCAGCGCGCCACAGACGATCAGCATCGCTACGAAGGAATGAGAAGAGATGAAATCTTGCGGCGTGTGTTGGATCCATCATCCCATGTGCTGACATCTCCCTTTTTCTCCCAGGAGATCCCACCCAGTGGGCAGCAAATGCAGCACCACCCTCCTTCAAATCTCGGCTTGAGCAGGGAAATAAAGGCAAGTGAGTGTCCAGCATCTCCCATCGGTCCTCCGGTGCCGGGGGTGGCACCAAGCAGCTCCTCACCTATCGACGTGCCGATGCCGTTCTGCCCGACGTGGTTATACAGGAACAGCTGGAAAAGAGACACAAAATGAACTAATTTCCAACTATTCCAGCTCTTTTTTCCCCCCAAGCGTTTTCCTTGCAGCAGCACCCAGAGAACAGGACGGAGAAGGTGGAGACCTGAATTATCACCGGCGCCAACACCTCAGCTCTGCGTCTGGCCGTCCTGCCTGCCAGATGAAATACCTGGCAGCTGGCAAACGGAGGTGCCGCCGCCGCGATTTACGGCCTCGCCGGTTGAAACCAGACAGTTTTTTACCAGGAGACGTGACGCTGCCTCTTTGCTTTTCAATCCACTCCCAAGCTTCTTCGGAGAGGAGAAGCTCATGACCCAGGGCCAGCCAGGTTTGGGTTACAGCTAATTAGCAGCGGGGTTTTTTTGCAGCAAACGAGCCAAACGAGCTCCATGCAGGTGCTCGGGAAGGACATCCTGGCCAAGAGCCAGCGGAGCACGAGGGCTTTGGGGATGGAAAGCAAAGAGGTGAAAGCTGGAGTGGCTCAGTGGGATCTCCGAGGCTTTAAGATGGAGCAGGAGGAGGAAAAAAAAAAACCCTAAAGGTATTTTTTTAGCTGTTAAAAGACTAGAAGATCCCATCCCAGCCCCTAGATCTGGATGTCCACCAACATCTGGACACGTGGATCAATCCCATCCCTTGTCTCAGCCAAGCACGTGACCAGCTCATCCCGGGCGCTTGGGAAGAGGAAGGCGACTGTGACTCAAAGGAGCCGGAGGAAAAACTCGTGACTGGAGGTTTTTTTCCCCCCTCGCCACATGACAACGCACCATGGGAGCGGCGATGACCAGCATCACGCAGCACGTGGTGGCCCTGCCGCCAGTGTAGTCGGAGATGAGGCCGGCAAAGATTCCTCCTGCAAGAAGGAGTCGCAGATATCGGTGCCACCAACCCAAGAGCAAAACTTCACCCTGGTTTAACCCAAAATCCAACGGGATCATCTTTCATCCCCCAACTTTTAAGCAAGATCTCTCCCAAGATTAAATATAATAATATCAGCATGAAGAGTTTTGATTTATCCACCCTGCGGATAGTTTCTCTACATCTCCACACAGCTTTGGTCCTCTCCAAGCTTCCAAAATGTTGGTTTTTTGGGGGTTTTTTTAAGAAAAAGGAGAATTTTAGCAAGCAAGACTCAAGAAAAGGTGTCACGATGGTCACCTGGATGGTAAAATAAAAGCGAGGGGTGTCTGTTGCCTGCTGAGGGCTACGGATGCTGAATAAACCTCAGGGCACTTCTCCATGGAGGGGACTTTCCATCAAGGGCAGGATTGTCCCCAAATCATCCCCGATCCACTCAGGTACCATCACAAACCTAAAATACCCCCAACGTCAAAGAGGGTTGACAGGTCTCCGGCTTCTTTGGCACCGAAATGAGCTGCAAGGGAGAGGAGGAGGGTGAGGAGATGTTCTCCTTGCCAGAAACATCTCGTGTCTCTCCATCCTCAAAAAACTCACCGACGTTGACAATGTAGAGGGGCAGCCAGTAGAGGAAGGTGTAGCTCACCAGCTTGGCAAAGAGCAGGCAAAGGGAGAACTCCACCACACCCTGGGAGGAGAGGAGAACACATCAGAGGAGCTTCCTTCTCCCAAACTTCCTCCAAATGGTGGGTTTTCCCCCTAATTTACAACCTGGTGGACACCCCGTTGATGGGATGAGCTACCCTGGCTTTGCTCTTTCCTCCATCCCCATCATGACACAAGGGACATCCCACAACTCACGGGGATCCGGAGAGCCCCGAAGAAGCTGATGGCTTCGGGCTCCTCGGCTGGTTCCTTGGGGCTGTCGGAATGATCCGTGCTGCTCTGCCCCGAGATGCTCAGCGGTCCCTCGTTGGAGGTGATGGCTTCAGGATCCTTCTCGTTGGAGGTCACCCCTCCAACGTCCTCTTCTTCTGAGGCCGTCTGAAAACAAGGCAAAGGACAGGAAATTGTGGCAAGGGGTTGAAATATCAGATTTGTTGCCAGGATGCTCAACGCCAGAATGACCAGGATCATCCTCCAAAAAAACCTGAACATCACCCGGATTTGTGATGTTTTGACCTGATGCTTCAATTTTTTCACTGTAAATCAAGTGACCACCCAGCCCAGGACAATCAATTCCACTCACGTGATGGAGAGGTGGGCTGCAGCCGACGTCCTCGGGATCTGCAGGGAGAAAGGATGATCCCATGAGAACCTGAATGAGCTCCACTCCGCCTGCTCTCCCTCCAGCATCTCGTGCCGCAGGGAAGAAACGTGGAGCTGGGAACCCATCAGAGCTGGGCTGCATCTCCAGATCTCCACTTCCCAGCACCGAAAAACCCCGGTAAAATCCCAAAGAGCTTTCCAAATCTTTCCTAGAAAAGAGAGGCTGAGAGGAACGAGCAGCAGAGCAGCTCAAGCTGCCCTTGATGACCCCAAAGGATGATGCTGAGGAACCCTGTGGTGGCCAAGTCCACCTCGCTGCTTGCCACAAGCCAGAAATCAGTATTTGGGGTCACCAAAACTGCGTGGAACACTTGGTTAAGGAAAAAAAAAATGGTGGCTTTGCTGATCTCAACCACTCACACTCCACGAGGAAGAAGAAGCAGATGACGCCCACGGCGGCGATGATGATGCCGGGTACGACGAAGGACAATCCCCAAGTGGAGGAAACCCAGACGCCGGCAATGAGCGATCCTAAGATGTTACCGACGGAGGTGTGCGAGTTCCAGATACCCATGATCAAACCTCTCCTGGTGGGGACAAGAGTCGGGGTTGGTTGGCATCACCGGGGTCAACAAGGACCAGGACTGGGGTGGGACACGCTGGAGAAACACTCACTTTCCTTTTCCAAACCAATTCCCCACGCAGGCCACGACGGAAGGCCAGCCAGTCGTCTGCACCAGCCCGTTGCAGACCTGGTAAGAGATAGGCAAAGCGTCGGCACCCGGTGTGCGCCGGCTCGATCCGTGGAGAGCTCAAAAAGAACCATCCCCATCCCAAAGTTTTGGAGGAAACATTCCATTTTGGGTTTGTTTTATCCCGCTGGAGAAATCCCGGCACCTTTTGCATCGTTCCCTAAATTAAGGAGCTGCTGTTGCCAAATTATCCGCCCGCCCTGCTTGGCAAGACGGGCGTGCCCGGTGGTTTCGGCACCCACGCCACACGCGCCACCGGGGTTTTTTGCTTGGAAATTAGGTCACCTCCATCTCCAAAAACCAGGATGAGCAGTAAAATCCAGAGTTTGGGAATCTTCCAACGTGGACGCACCTGCACGATGATGAAATACCAAAGGACGTGGATGTTCCAGAAGTAGCCGAGACCGAAGAGCGCGGTGAAGAGGCCGCTCAGGACCATCCCACCTGACAGGTAATAGCGCAGGGGGAGACGCTCCCCGAAAATGCCACTGCGGAGCGAAGGGACAACGAGGAGTTGTCACAGCTGATGCCACCAATGGGCGCGATCACACCAGCTCCTGAATCCTGAGTAGATCCCAGCAACCGGCTGCTTTCCCATTAACCTGACAGTTTTCCTGCCGGACTGGTGCAAACTGGTGTGCAGGGGGAAAAGGGAACAAAGGATCTGGGTACCTGATGAACATCCCGATGGCGTAGGCCACCAGGAAGGCGTTATCCAGTGCCCCAAAAAGCTCCTTGTAGTTGTCCCCATCTGGAAGAGGAAGGTGAAGGCCACGTCAGCGTGGATCCTATCTTGTTGTCCCTCCCCGTGGTTTGTCCTTGTCCCCAAAACCCTCTTCCCCAAGGGCGGGGTGGGGGTTCTTGGACCGTGGCCGGATGCCATCGGCGTTGGGACTTGATCCCAATCCCAACCCAGATTTCGCCACCCACTCGTTGCCCTTTGGCCCCAGGGACATGGGACAGCTGCACGCCGCTTAATTACCTCCGGTGCCTAACGAGCAACCGGCTCTTTGCCAAAACCTCCGGCCACAACCTTCGGGCTCAGTGAGGAACCCATCTTGGCTACCACGAGGGTCATTTTTAGGGTGACAAGAGGTGGCTCAGCCTTACCGAAGGGCACCCAACTACACCACGTGCTGCTGTTGGAGTCGTTCCGAGGGTTTGGACCCAAAGTTGAGCAATTTGGAGTGCCTAACGAGCAACCGGCTCTTTGCCAAAACCTCCGGCCACAACCTTCGGGCTCAGTGAGGAACCCATCTTGGCTACCACGAGGGTCATTTTTAGGGTGACAAGAGGTGGCTCAGCCTTACCGAAGGGCACCCAACTACACCACGTGCTGCTGTTGGAGTCGTTCCGAGGGTTTGGACCCAAAGTTGAGCAATTTGGATGCAGTTGGCTCTGTGGGGAGAGAGAAGAGGTGACATCGAGGTGCTGGAGGACCCCCATGTCCCCTCTCACCGCAGTTGGGTTGAGGTTGGAGCTGACCTTGACGATGCTGATGGGTTTTCGGGAGAGGTGGTAGCTGGTGTAGCAGAGGAAGGTCAACACCAGCGTCAGTCCCCGATACCTGCGGGATAAAGCAAGCAGAGGGATCCAGGCTGAGAGGGGACAGGGTGACTTGTCACCGTCCAGCGGGGATGTGACATCTCCAGCCTCGACCTTCGCCGTGTTCTTCTTTCCTCCCACCAAAATTCATGGGGTTTTTTGGAGAAAAATATCAAGTCAGGGGGATGAGAATCACTATGGATGTGAATTTAGGAGGCGCACACGCGGCTCTGCCGTTATTTAACCTGCTGGGTTTTAAAAACGCAGGAAAAAGAGACAAAAACAGGGTCGTTTCTGCTGGTTTCATCGACAAAATACCCCCTGGCCACCAATCAGTGACAATTCGGCTGGGTGAGCTCGGAACGGGGTGACCAGCCCCCTAAAAAAAGCTGAGGATGTGGATTGAAAAGATTATCTCGAGGGTTATTTTGAGGGTTTCCCCTTCCTCGAGCCACCGGGCCGGCAAACCACAGGGGTGAGCAAATGCCATCCCGACGTCACGGGTGGAACCGGGGCACGAGACCGCGGCTGATTCATCATCAGTCCCGGTGTTAATTAAAGACCAGCTGGAAAAAAAAAATGAATAAAAAAGGGGAGTGGAATCCACTCCAGTTCCTCCAGCAAACGGTGATTTTATCCCTCTTAATTAAATAAGTGGAAAATAGGACCAAAAAAATCAAGTTTAGGCTCAAGGATGGGGCTGCCACTGATGGATAAAACCTGGAGAATCCCCAATTCTTCAGCAGAATTTGGAGCAGCTCCAAAGGGTCCCATCCTGCTTTAAAAAAGGATTTTTGCGGAGGGTTTTACAGCGGCACAGAGGATGTGAACGGGCAGGAAGCGGCTCCAGCACCAAGATGTGTCACAGGATTGCTCCAAGTTTAGAAAAAAAACCCAACAAAACAATTTATTTTTTTGTTCAGTTTTAGCCCATCTCGCTCTTTTTCACAGTTTCTTCATGGAATTGCAACAATTATAATCCAGAGAAATATTCTGCTCCGGGCTCTGAGACTTCACCGCAGCTGAAAAATTCCTCATTTCCACACCCAAAAAATAATTAAATGCCCTGAAAAAAAAATAAATCCCAGCGGATGAGGGGAGAGGCCACGGTGAGGAAGAGGAAGAGAAACTTCAAGCTGGATGCTTGGGGGTGGGTTTATTTTTTTTCACGCCGCATGTTCTGGCAGAGAAAAATTATGGCCGGTGGAAAAGCACCGCAGCCATTTGGCAACAAGTTGCCAAAAAATAATGATATTAAATAAAATTAAATAAAATTAAATAAAATTA
>NW_010296271.1:27214-33095 GCF_000700745.2 Antrostomus carolinensis | reverse complement strand
GGTTTAGTAGTGGACAGATACGGTTGTACTCAATGATCTCAGAGGCCTGTTCCAACCAGGAGATTCTATAATTCTCTAACACATAATGCAACCAGTTAGTTTTTAAGAATGGAACAAACATCCCACTTGTCAGGCCTAAACGAGAACACTCCACAAGTGAGTAGAAATCTGAATAAAAATTATGACAATTGCATTTTTATAGCATTTTCTTTTAGGGACCTCAGTGAGTCCTAGAGTATTGCCTAGGAAAAGAAAACACAATAAAAATTTGCAGTCTATGGATGGGCTGAAACGCAATGCAAAGAAGAAAAGAAAAAAAATCCTTTGGTCTGAGACATTTACATCTAATGTGCACCAGATGAGGGAGCTAAACACATTTCCATCTGTGAATTGTTGAATCCCTGGGTAAAAGTGACTTACAAAGGCCTGAAACAGCAGCAGAAACAAGTATTTCACGCTCATACAAAAGTTCAGTAACTTCTGTTTGCTTTCAATTTTCAAGCATAATACTATCAACTGTATTGTTTTCTTCAAGGAAAAATTTTATTTTCTACAATGACTAGTTAAGAATAAATAGCAGTATAATCAGGAAACGACATTTTACAGATTCAAACCTGCATACACGTTTTATACAAAGTCAGTTTTCACGCAATCCAGTTTCTTCATGGAGAGAACATACTGTATAAAGAAACGCCCTGGCTCTGTGATGTGAGGGATGATCTATCTCTAAACGCACTATTTTTGCCAAAAGAGTAATATGACCATTTTAGAGCAGTCCCGTTTAACTCTTGGAAGGCAAGAACGTTTACTTAAAGATATTATTAAACGACTGCCAGAAACATCTGGCACAGTTTGATGGATTATGATTGATAAACAAAGGTTAATCACTGGAGTAAAAGTTGATAATTGCCTAAGCGATGGTGATCTCTGCCCAATTAAACTCACCACACACAAATAGATAGTAATTCTTAAATGCACATACATGTATGTGCCTGCATACCTATGTATTCGTATATGTATGCAAATGAATATAACATATTTGTAGAAGACTGAACAAAATTATGAGGATAGCTAAGTAGAAGGAGGGAAAAAAAACCCAAAACACAACGGCAAAATATGAAGAGAGTTTGTAATGAGAAACTTTTAAGATAGTAAAAAAAATTAAATATGCCACAACTGAGAAAGAGAAAGCAGATAATTTCGGGTGAGAATTCACCCTATTTTGGAAGCAACAATTCTATAACTTTCTAAAAACACAAATAATTTAGAAGTGGTAAGACAGCAACGAAGGTACAGAAGAAGTTCGGAAGTGCAGAAAATCGAGGAGAGAAATGAAAGACAATAAATAATAATTATTTATAAATTAGTAATGGAAGTGGAGCATACTGGGACACTGAGACATGTCCCTTGCAAAAATAATGATGGTATGATAATGATGGAATATTTTCCAGTTCATTCACAACTGAGAAGAACATTAGAAAAACATCTGTTAGTCATAACAGTTAAACTTAGGAGGCCCAGAACATGAGCATTCAGGAGTCCGAAAGAGTTGCCTAAGCAGACCTCTGGCCTACTGATGTTACTTTTTAATGACTTATGGAAAATCAGAGCAATTTCTGGGGATCAGAGGAGTGCCCAGTCTGCACTGTGAAAGAACAAGATGACTACATGCTAGTTACATTATCAGTCCTGGGCAAAATAAAGGAAAACCTGATACTAGACTCATATGATAAAGAAATAAAACACAGCAGTGTACCTAAGAATTGTCTGCATAGCTTTTTAGAGAATAGGTTCTGTTAAACCAGAGTTGCTGAAAAATGCAAACAAGTAGACATAATGAAGTTTTGTCAGACAGTTGTCTTGGTATAACACAGTGATTAAAAGCTAAATTCAAAGAAAGCACAAGTATAGGTGTTGCTGACTAGCAGATCTCCAGGTATAGTTATTAACACAGAACAAGCTACCCAGGGAAGGAATGGACTTTTCATCCCTTTACAACTTCAAACCACTTTCAGATTTCATCAGAACACTTCTTTTAGCTTAAAAACATGCCTGTTCTACCAAACACAAGTTGGACTCAAATGGAAGATGCTGCACTCCAAGCAGCCTCTGCTGAGGCATGCTCAATTACAGATAATTTGATCTCCAATATTCAGATCAAATGGTTCCTTTCAACCCCAAACTATGAATCTACCTCATGATGAGGGCAAATCTATTGAAAGAATAAATGAAAGATCAGAGTCATATCAGAGGATATGTTATGAAAATACTCAAATTATGAGATACCAATAGACTCACAGAATGCTAAGGGCATATAGTGCATCCCGTACACGGTAGCAGAGGAAGAATGGATTTTAAGAACAGAGTTTACAGATTTCTACTTATAAGAGTAACTTTCTGCTCCCTTAGGTAGCTAGTTACATGAAGTTCCTTTCTCCATTTTGTGTAACAGTAAAGAAATATCATCTCTGAACAAAGATGTTCATCTCATAATTCTAGCTGGAGCCAGCATGCAGCAACAATCAACAGTCTAAACTGAAATTGAGGAGCAAAAGGAAAGATGAAGAAGGAGAAAGAGAGACAGAGAATGGAAGTCAAACCTGACAGCCATTTGAAACTGTCATTTGAGCTGTCACATTGCAGGTGACAGCTCAGCAGTTCAGAGATGGTCCATCCACACTACTGAACAGCAGAGATAATGACACTTTCTTGCATTAACCCAACATTGCCTTGAAATGACAGCAAGAGATACATTACAAGTACCTATAAACAAGGTGTATTTAGAAGAAGAATTCCATTTGCCAGCAGATTTAAATTTTCTACATGAGAAATGGAGTTCAAGCAAAGCAAAAAGGAGAACCCAATGTCAGGGGAAGACTTTAGTTCACAAGAAAAAGCCATTGCAGGCTGAAGAAAAGCACTACAGAAAATGGTTTGTCTCCATGGGACAGAAAGAACATGGTAGATGTAGACCTAATCCAGATTAAGGGTCTTTTCCTGCAACCTACCTGACGCTCCATGTTTTTCATCTACGCTTTAAGCAGTATTGTAGCTTATAAACTAGGTTTGTATCATATCTGTTACTGACTCTCTTTGTTGCACAGTATTCTTGGATCAGTAATACTCTTAGTGATAGTGAAAGGCTTTTCGAAGCCATATATTTACATTTATATTTATGCAAAATCTAAAATATGCCTAAAATATGCAATTGGAAAAATATTAAAATTTTAGCAGTTCAGAGAATTTCTGATGTCTTTTCCTCCCTGTACTCCATTCCCTTCCTCCAAAACAGAAATTTTCTATCTACCAGAAACATTATTGAACTTTTAGATATGGACAGAGCATTTAAAATAATGACAATCTATTCCATAAACAAATAAACTGTAAAATACTTGTGTATTTGACTGAAAACTCAGGATATTCACTTCTCTTTTAATACAATGCACACACTGGTAAGTATAAGCTATACAATGAAAAGACACAAACACACACACAATGGCAGGTACAAAGCCTGCAGTTACCTTCAACGCAGCAATGACAGAAAAATACATCTAAGTCACACAGTTATAGTGCTCAGCAACATTGAGAAAAACATTAACTTCATTAGCATGTAGGACATGGCATTAACGAATTAAAATCACTTAACCTCCCACCTGTTCTAGGATTTCCTACTCATTGCACCATCTTCAATATAATTAACTCATAGCATCATACTGACTTGTAATTTAAACTCTCCAACTTGTGCACAAAATATCATGTTCATTTAATGGTGAAAGGCCTCATGAAACACACATCTGTCAGAAAAAAAAAGACTTAACAGTAACTACAGAACTAAAGCCAGTTTATAACATTTACATAGAAGACTAAAATTTGGGAACTGTGCCCTTCAATTTCAAAATGCTGAGAGGATATTAACATTTACATAGAAGACTAAAATTTGGGAACCCTTCAATTTCAAAATGCTGAGAGGATATGGCAGAGGCTAAACTTGAGAAAACTACACCTAAAAAACCGATTTGACTCCCAGTGCCAAAATACAAGATATCCTTGAAGAAGTCCTAATTCTATGTTACGTGTTCCAGAAGAAAACTCAGCAGGCACATAAAGATCTACAGAGGGAAAGGAAAACTTTTCAGATATGTCAGTTTTAGTAAGAAAGAGAACAAAAGCCCACATGCAACCTGCGTTAAGTACCTGATTTCAAGAGTATCTTTGGCTCTGAAGCATGTTGTAGCAAAGCACAGAGGTTTGGAGAACCAAATCCACTCTTCACGATCTGAGCAATTTTGTAGATTCCTTTGCTACAATCCACTATTAGCTTCTCAGTTAAAGCAATAATTTTTTCCCCAAAATTCCTGTAATTTTTTTGAAGTTCCATGGTCTCCAAAATATTAAGGTTCTGAAAAGCTGTCATACAGTTTTTGTGTCTTCCTTCTACTCACAAGTCTGGGAGTGGGTCTCCAGATAGTGAGGAAGCTTCTGATGACATATGATAAAAGCTGGATTTTCCACTAGCTCTATTTTTACCTTGCCACAGTGAGAACCAATGAGATGAACCACAGGCCAGCATTCGCACCAGTCTCTGAACTCTTCCCTCTCCCTGATACAGACAGGCCTGAACAGCTCGAAGGCAATGGCAATGTGTGGGAGATGACAGCATACCTTAGGTTTGAGGGTTGCCAACGCAGCTACAAAGTGCAAGATGAAACCAGCACACAGCTGCACCTTTTGGAAGGGTTCTCAGTAAAAAGAAATATTTTAGAGTTAGTACCTGGCAATGACAAGTGGAAATTTAAAGCTGGAATTTGACTTCAGATGCTTCCGAGCCAAATCTACTGCTAGAAGAACGAAAATGAGTATTTAAAAAATAAAAAATAAAAATTAAAATGTAACAGTACACACTGTGGAAATTAATTTAATTTCTAAATGCTCTACAGGAACCATATACTAACATTACCTGAATATAGGTTTGAGTCAAGGTTGCTCCATGCATGTTCTTTGTTTTATAAATGGCATTTAAGTTTTCACACACATATAATTCAATGACAACACAGCTCTACATAAAAATCTAATATTTGAGAGCTGAGGTCTCAAGATGATCATAACTGCATAACTGTGCATGCAGACATAATCTTTATGCGTGCAACTGTATCCACTAACATAGTGAATTGTTCATTCACAGATTTACACATATTGTTTGAAAGTCATACAATATGTCCAAATGTGAATGGTTTGACCAGCACTGAAATTAACTATAATAAACAAAAGCATACTAATAAACACAGAAGAAGAAATGCAAAAGTAAGGGTCATTGTCAAGGAAGTTGTGATAATGCCTCCAACAAGATTAGCTAGCAAACTATAAAGAAACAATGGCTGATCAAGCACCTAAAACTCTGTTGCCAGTGGCACCATCACTGGCATAATGCAGGACAAGTTGTGGACAGCAGAGGGTTTTCCACAAAGTTCAACCATTCTTGCTATTGAAAATTCTGGGAAACATGGGAGCGTGCTTTCTTCATTGAAATGCTGATATTTCAGCAGTTATATACTCTGCTAAATATGGGAAACAAAATTTTAAAAATGTCCCACTGTTATCACCCATCTTCCCTGAGACAGAATCTGAATTTCAATAAGGATCCACAATCACTTGTCAGGACACATGTCAAATTCATTCTTGCTATTGAAAATTCTGGGAAACATGGGAGCGTGCTTTCTTCATTGAAATGCTGATATTTCAGCAGTTATATACTCTGCTAAATATGGGAAACAAAATTTTAAAAATGTCCCACTGTTATCACCCATCTTCCCTGAGACAGAATCTGAATTTCAATAAGGATCCACAATCACTTGTCAGGACACATGTCAAATTCCAGTGAAGA
>NW_010296271.1:253-27197 GCF_000700745.2 Antrostomus carolinensis | reverse complement strand
CCTGCACAGCCTTTAAGGCAGTGGTGTGAACTGATGCAGACCCATGTACTCCTGACTGCTAACGACCCCCAGACCAGAGACAGCAGTGCTTTAGGAGGCTGCACTGAGAACACACCAAAAGCTGTGCCTGCAGAAACAGGAGTTCAATTCCTGTAACACTGATAAGCACCAGGAGGTGCCTCTGCAGAGATGACGGCATGGCCTGATGCTTCTCACGGCCCTGTGGTGGCAGCTGGTCCAGATGCAGAGCCTCAGCTGTCCTGGACCCCTCAGTACTTGCTTCTATCAGCTGGAGAAGAAAGGCCACACAAGCCTCACAACCCATCAGAGAGTGAAATGACTCTTACTGACACAAAAATCTTAACTTTTAGTGAGAGGGCATTTCATGCTCCATTACATGTCTCTTTACAGTCTTAAGAAGCATCAAGTTCCTGCAGAAACTCAGCAGAACAGTATGAAAGAATAAAAAAACCCAAACCCTAAACCCTATGGAGAAAATTTCCATAGATATCTGTGCTTTGGGTTCTATGCAAGACCAAGACAGAAAAAGATGAGCCTGGTACTACAAACAAATACCAGAAGAAATTCACTCTGAGATTTGAGGATTGTAATCTTGCCTTGGCATTTGTAATTCCAGAGCATTTACCAAAAGAACAAGCAAACAGTGTTCAGAACTGCCCAATTGCTGTTAGCAAAAGGCTGTCACTGTGCAAGGATGAAAGACAAGACTGAGAGAGCAAAGACAAAGAAGCTGATGTCACTGTGTCTCAGATAAATCAAGGACTGCAATAGATAGTAAATTCAGCTGCAACTGTTGGAAGAGAAAAATACCTCTCCTTACACACTACTGACCCAAGATGATTTAGTTCGATGACAGTCGAATTCTCCCAGAGGCTGAAACCATCACTGAAAACAGCAGGAGGAAGAGCTGTTCAGGGCTCAACCACCTTCTCCAGTACTGGTTTCATTAGAAAGATTTTAGAAGACAACACTATTCATGGAAAAATATGAAAGAGATTTAAGCTTCAGTGAATTTGACACATCATTACAAGTGGCTTAGTAAGTCTGTCTACTATTACTTGTCTTTTATTTTTATCAGATGTCGTCAATCAGGCAGATTGCGGACTCAGAATACCACAGAAGCCTTGCCAGCCAAATGAGACCAGATCCAGGAGGAATTAAAAGAGGTGAAGACTATCCCAGCACTAGAAAAAGGAATGGTCTGGCCCACCAACACTATCAGCCTTCGGGCACACAAGAAGCCAATTTTTATGGAGGCAGAAAAATGTCTGCAAGTCAAGATTTATTGCAATGAGTGACCCCAGAGCTACGAAAAGAAACAGGGAAATGATGCCTGCTGGTGACCACAGTACAACCGGGAACCTGGCTGGACATACTACCAATCCTTCAATACTCAGCAGCCAGCACAGTCTACTTCTTCCATTGGTCAGTACGTGTTGGGTATGAACTAGAGAGTGAAGTGACAACTTCATTCTGACGTTCTCTGTTAATGGTATGCTGAAGATTTTAGCCACAGGATGAAATACAGATCTGTATTTAAAAAATGGTTTATCAAATCAGCCATCAGTCCTATTTTTCCTTCATCTTCAATTGAGAAACACCTGAATAAAGCAAAACACCCTTCCTAGGGCATCTCAATGACAACATTTAACCGTCACAGATAAACAGTACTCTGCTATTACACTTCTGGACTTCAAATAGCCTTTTAAAGCATCCATATTTCTGCTGTGATCCTACATCAGTAGTACTGAGGGACAAGAACTTTTTCAAGGGGCATATTCCAAAGGATGATGACTGCAGGAGTTCTCACCAGCATGACTTTCTAAACTCCACTCAGTCCCAGTGCATTGCCCAAAATACAAAGCCAGCATCTTCAGAATCCTCTACTTGAGGTAGGTACTGACAACATCACCTATAAGCTTGAAAATGGGCATTTCAAACTGACTTCTGTAAAAAAATGTACACAACCTGTTGTAATATATGTGGCACATAACAGAATAATGCCAGATAGTCATTTTTGCAGGAGGATAAATACATGTATATTATGATTGGGCTATCTGTAGTCCAAATCACTGAATCTAGGAGGGTCAGAATAAAAACTTAATTTTACCCTGGCTATACATAATATGTGGAAAAAGATGGTCACCTGTATAAATCAATGCTGTAACTGAGACAAGTCAAATACGTTGCCTAGATACTTTCCTTGGTGATCAGCACATATATGTAACCAATGATCTGATTGATAAAATATCTTGTGCATGGTGATTATGCAGGAAGTTTGAGGGAACTGGGAAAACTAATTTCTCTCTTCATCCCCATTTATAAAATTGCACCAGCTGCACTCTGAGGGCTACGGACAGTAAGGGGGAACTATGGGAACAGAGGGGAAGCAAGCCCAGGCAAACACGGAGTAGAGCAAGAAAATAATCTCTGAACAATAGAGGGTAGAACTGGACAGAACAAAGCTTTGATTTTATATAGAAAGTCATAATGTATAATGTGCCAATTCTCCCAAAGGATATCTGGGGTCTCTTTACTCTTCTCTGACACAAAAATGAATGCCTGTCACAGAGATGCTACACTTATCAAAGAATTCCCCTAAAACAAAACAAAAAGAAAGTGCAGAGAGAAAGGAAAAAAAAAAAAAAAAAAAAAAAAGATGACTGTGTCTGGCTTGAGGAAAGTTTAGCTGAACAAATAAGCAGAAAAATAAAAGCACCGAGCAACATACTGTAGAGTACTATATTCCTTTATAATAGGTTAATACTTTTAATGGTGGCTGCTAATCACGTTTCACACCTATTAATTTAATGTTTCATAAAGCCCTATTTCTATCATCTGTTGAAAGGTAAGTGATACTGTCCGTACTGGGAAGGAATTCTGTACATAATATTCTATCAGATTAAGCCTCAGTAACTTTATGAATTATGAGTTGTCAGGCACTTTTCTCATCTGCTACAGAATATACTTCTTAGAAATAGAAGCTATAAATAAGACAACAGATGTTCTTTGTTGGCTTCAACTGAAGCACAGATAATTTTTAAAAAGCAGCCTGTAGTCAAGACTGTTGCAGACAGTATTCTGCTTCCCTCTATTGGTGAGCTTTTGCAATACTCTTTTGCAAACTAGAACTGAATTTAGGATTTAAAATGGCTGCAACTATTTACAGCAGTATTCACATAATTTAGAGAAATGAGCAGCCCTGTTCTGAGAAAAAAATTCAAGGCTTATGAAAAAAAATTAACTAAGTGCAATATTCTGGCATGCAGTACAGTGCATTGTAATGCTCTATATAACATAAAATATTTTGCAAAAGAAACCCCAGAAACCCAAGGAAGAGATGAAAAAACCATCTGAAAGAACAGTTGAATAAGCAAAGAGCTGTGAGATAAGCAGAAACAGTAAAATAAGAAATAAGCAAGAGATGCCTCTCTGCTTCTAAGTAAAGGAGGGCACTCAATAAGCTGAGGAGCATAGACAGCACCCAGGACAGACGCTGCTGGAGCTGAGCCCCAAGTAGGCTGGCACCAGGGCTTAGTTACTGCTGGTCTCCAGGAGAGGTGCATCTCACCTGCTTCCCATGGTCTGGAGCACAGGCCATGGCTAGAGGCAGGGGACTGATGTGTAATTCCCTCTTACTCCTCATTCTCAGGGATCACCCCAAGCCCTGTGTGATGTGCAGGAGTACAGCAGGTAGCAGTGTTCTCGCAGTGCCTAAGAACAGCACTTTAAATGGAAGAGCAGGTTAAGGTCTCTAAACAGAACCAGCCAGCACAGTCCTCAGAGTGTGATTCTGAGGATAAAGAAAATATTTTAATAAGCTAACATCTGCTTTTCATGTCTTCTTGATATCTGCAGGCTCCCTGCCAGCAGTTTTCACTCAGAGAGATGTTAGCAGATGAGAGGGTACCAAGTTACTGCATCCCCACAATGAAGGAGATGATAATAGAGGTGACAGTAAGGGCCAGGGACAGGATAGGGTCAAACCAGAAGCTGGACCCAGTTAATTGCAAAACACTGCCTTTTTCGTCAAGTACGGCTTGTTATCTTTTCTCCTCGTCCTTCAGAATTGCTGCTCAAGAACTAGGAAAGAGCTGAGCTCTGCAAGAATTTGAGTAATTCTGCCCAATTCTCCTCAGAGATATTAACTGTCAATAAAAGACTTACTATTCGAGCTTCTGGTAGTGGTTTGACATGAAATCATACATGGTATCAAGAAGGAAAATACGTAACACTGAATATTCAAGTGTAGTGTGGACAGCACAACTGCAAAGACAAAGAGCACGTTCCATTGGCAGCTCTATCTTGTGACCTACTTATCAGGTTCCCAGTGCAACCTTCAGGGTTATTGTTGTCATTAAACATCCATACTGCAGTAGTAGTACCTAGAAGCCCTTATTGGAACAAACCGGTGATAGCCCTCTACAAATAAAACCTCCTCTACTGGTGTTATGATTAACTAAGCAATCTCTCAGAATCGATGCCAGCTGCCTTCCCACAAACTCTACCTCATCTTTCCCAAGGATATTAAAGCCATGATATTCCATTAACTTCTGCACTCTAGACTTTTTTAAAAAAAGGAACAGTGAAACTCTAGTAAAAGCGTAATTTATTTTAAAGAGATTGTAAGTAAGTTAATAAATTTACACAGTCACTCTACAAGGAATCAGCAGCAAAACTCCCTGTTTGATGCCTGCTATACTACACAGACACATAAACAACACTACATTAAAAGAGCATCAACACCACAAGGTCAAGCACTCAAAAGTTAAGACAACAAAGACCTAAGGCTGCATATGCAATTTCAGGTTTTCTTTCGTCTCTTTTCACATCATGACTTAGCATTTTCCCCATTAAATTACTTCACCCATTTCAGCACACAAAGCCTAGTGCTCTTAATGGACAGAACTCAACAGAAGAGTTGAGGTATTTATTACCAGGAGCATTATCCAGGTTGTACAAGGCCACATGGTCATCCAGTAGGCTCATATTCTCCTGTTTATATTCCGTTGCAACCCTGAATTTTCTATTATCTCATCTCAACTCAGCTTCACATGCAAGAGTACTTTGCTCCACAACTTGTTCTTGAGTACTTCCCAGGAAGTGGGGAATGAAATACATTTTCGGTTGTTCCTGGAAACCTTCCTCACAGAAGAAAGAGACAGCTGCCTATCTTTTAAAGGAAGGAATGTTGGGTTCCATTTCAAAAGGCACTTGAAAATTCTGGTTCTGGCCAGACAGTGGAGAGTCACAGTAGAGATTATTTCAATGACCTCCATCAGGTAAAACTTCATAGATAGAGTGAGTTGTCACGCTGGAACCGTTTTTACCTAAAAAGCAGTGACATGTATTTTCTTCTGAGTAATTTGGCACTAACCTGCCAAGATTACTACCCTTAATTCCCTTTCCACATAAAACATGGTGATGGTTAGTAATGGTCTTCCAGCAGCATCTCTCTTTGTAACAGAGATATGACTGCTGAATGGGTATCAATGCGAGATACTGGGGATGCTGGAACTCTCTCCAGAATTACCAGTCCCACCTGTAAAGGATCCTTGTTCCCTACTGCTGTTTACCTTTTTTTTTTTTTTTTTGGTACCATGAAGTTATTTCTTATGCAAGGCCATCACTGGTTTGTGATAATAATTCTGCTAGAGAAGCATATTTTAAAATAGTCTCTTTTTGTTCAATAATCACAATACATAAAAATTCCAGACAGTATGTTGTTTTGCTCTGAAAGAATACTTTGTTTTGCTATCTTTTTGCTGTGGAGAAACTAATGTGGGGAAAAATGCCAACAAACCCCCCTCAAACTATACACAGGCAAGCAATCTAAATGAAAAGAATAAGCTCTTCATTACTGAAAGAAAAAAAACAGTGTGTATTACCATGCTTGAGAAGTCAACTTGTTTAGAACTGGAAGATTTACATAGAAGTACTGGCAGAAGCTGTTGACAGATAAAAGTCAAAACAGCTCCTTCATCTTTGGGAATTGTGGGAAACATTTGTAAGTACACAGAAAGTTAAAAATAATGAGTGTATAGCAGTCACCCAGAAAAAAAAAAAAACAAAAACCAAAACCCAAACCCCCCAAAAACCCCAAACCAAAAAACCAACACAAATAATGGTAACAGTAATGTAGCATCAGAAGGACTTTTTTATTCTGGAAACTAATGTATTTCAAATCATGCCTTTTTCCTCCTCTTAAAAAAAAAAAAAAAAGGGAAGAAAAAGCTTAGGGCTCTAGCTGTCTAGCTGTAGCAACAGAAATACAGGAATGCTGAAAGGCAATCTTATATGAAAGTAAAACTGGGCTAATCCTTACAGCCATTAAACCATGGGCTGATCTGACACAGATACAGAAACAACATTATTATTAAATTCCTGAACTAGATCTACAGAATGCTAATCCCACCATCATCTTTAATTTCAGATGAAGAAGAAAACTCTTAGTCTGTATGCACTAAGATTTTCTGACCCATATCATACACCTGTCAGGACTTCTCTGCATACCAATGTCAGTGTTGATTTCTCATTCCAAAATATTTCACACTATCAAGATGCTATACAAAAAGGACATCACAGAATATGAAGTATACGGTACATGTACTTAATGCATGAATTTAAAGACCTCTCTTCCCTAAACCACTGTTTGTTCAAACTCCACTGCTCAAGTAACTTTAATTTAGACCTTAACAGTTAAAGTGGTAAATGAATTTCATGTACCTTTACAAAGCAGCCAGGGTCTCAACTGGCTGGCTAGCTGCAACTGGACAAAGACCTTCATTTGTGTACTGTCTAGCACACTGAGTTGCAGAAGTTCATACAGTACAAAATCTGTTTATAGGAAGTGTAAAAAAGAATTGAAAGTAACAACAAAGATGGTGTTAATGAAAAGCTAGATGAAAAACAAGCTATATTTTTACATCACCGTCTGCAAGCCAAAGATTAACTGAAGTCAGGGTAAGGAGGTACGGAACAGAGTTTCAGTCAGCACTGGGAGCATTCCATTTGCAAAGAGATGAAAGCAAGAGACAAAGCCTCTCTTTAAGAAAACCCAACCATAATTCTAAGCACTTCAACCCCAAGAAACCCTCTTGCAACCTCCATGCAACTCTACAGAGTTAGAGTTCCACGGAGTTTAGAAAAAAAAAAGAAAAATGGTCCCTCTCGAAAACAAGCAGTGGGTTGTGGAGGAGTGAGACTGAGCAGAAGAGGCTGAAATAACTGCAAAAAATATTTTGTAAGTGGTTTTGGAAAGCCTAAACTGCAGAGGGGCTTTGCAAACTAAAAAAAAACCATACGCATCTGGTTAAGAACTAACAACGTGTTCCCTGTAATGTTTAACTCGGGTGGATCAATTGAAAGCTGCTCTTCCAGCAAAGAAGCCAGGGAGGCAGAAACTCTTTTTATGTCCTCTACAAAGACTAAAGAGGTGAGCAAGAAGCACTCTGACCTGCTCCTTCCCTTCCTTGCCTCAGCCACTGAGCAGCTGCCCTACTATGACCTGCTCCAGCACAGGGGAACGTGCTGTGGACGTTCTCCTGCTTCCCTGTAGAAATTTCACAGGAAATTTCACAGTATCAATGCTCAAGTTGACTGCCTCTGAACTTACACACTCAGACTACTGAGTGTATAAATGAGCATGCCAAGAAATACTGATCTGTTGAATATTTAAGTGCTGCAAGTGTACAGAGCTTCTACAGGTCACACACACAAAAAACACTGAGAAGTTTCTCCACCATCCTGCTCCTTCCAAGAATGTTAGCTAGTCTCCTAACTAACCTATTCATATCTGAAAACATAAAGGCACTCTCTATCTACACATCTATCTCTATTTCTACATATGTACAAACAGAGCTTCAAGCTACAATCACTCAGTTGTTTCAGAACGTTGATTATAGGATACAATAAAGGAGTAAAACTATATCCCTGACTTGCACAAGATGTGATGAAAGATGTGAAAGGGTCTTCCAGCTATGATACACTAAGAAATGGGTGGAGGTTTGCAAGGTTAAAAGGTGTCTGGCTGTGAAGAGTAAGCCTTTCTCCACACTGGCCAGTACAGACTGGGAATTGGCTGGTATTCTGTCAAAATGCCAGGTATATCCTGGTTGTTTTCCTGCTATCCTAAAGGCGGAGGGGGCAGGGAGGGGAGAAAAGAGGAAAAAAAAAAGGCAGTCTTACATGTCTGGTTTTGCTATTGTGCTCCAGAGGAATCCCTTGGTCATTTTGCCAAAAGAAAGAACAAGTTACCTTTATTTGACCCTATCAGAAGGTTACACCTCTTTCTCATTTCATTTTACTTTTTTAAACACATTTTTTTATTTATTTAAATGTGAGCCATGCCAAGAATGGAAAGGATGTTTCATTTGACTCCCAGATAGAGAATCCTTCCAAAAAAATCCAAAAAACAAAACCAAATCCAGACCCCAAAATCCCCCAGTTCCCTGTTGAAAACAGGAGGAAGAGGAATGTGTTAATTTGAAACTGAATGGATTTTTCTAACAGGTTTATGACTCCCTGTTTTTAAGCATAGTTCACAGGAACTGCCTGCTACATCAGAACAAGCATCCTTCTATCCATCTCCTTCTAATTTTATCCCTCTAAACAGGTGCATGAAGCTGGAAAAACTTGTATCCCAATTAGCTCAGCCATGGCATCTTCAGAGAACTTTAATGAGGCTTTTACAAGATACATAATGATAGATGCAGCAGAAAGCCATTGTAACTCACCTAAACTCTGCTATGCTACCACCAGGTAACTAATTCTTGAAGGATGCAGAATTGCTAAACAGGAGTCTGCCACCTCTCAAAGTGTTCTATTATCTCACTGTAAAGGTGCCACTAATAGCCTCTTCTAGAGAGAGATCAGTATGAGCAATCATCTAAATCTAGGTGTTCTTTTAAGGGGAATGCTTTTTTGTTTGTTGGGGGTTTTGGGGGTGGGTTTTTTTGTTTGTTTGGTTGGTTTTTTTTAATAGCATATTTCTTGATCTCTCAGGGGAGTCAGCTCTTTGGCTTCTCTTTTTCTTGTATTTCACTACATCAGTCAGAATTCCACCAGTCAGCTTCCCACATTTCAAACCTTGCTCTCAAACTGAGAAGTCTTAGTAGACAGAGCAAGGCAGCTCCTTATTCTAATGGCATTCGGCTAGGAATAAATTATGCAAAGGACCCAGTGAATATTCTAATCTCCGCTGCCTGAGGTTGTGAAGGCACCCAACTCAAGCGAGAAAGTGCGAGGCCACTGGTGGAGACTTCTCTTGAGAAACATACCCAATTGTTTGGCTGCTGCTTCCAAAACCTTGCAGCATAGTTTAGTTCTAAACTACTATGTATAAAGACTGGGTTGGTTTTTTGTTTGGTTTGGTTTTTTCCCCCCAAAATAGCTTCAAAGTACCTATAATCAAATTACATGCAGAAATTTCACACATACTGGGAGTCAATACTGTAGTCTTGCATCAAGCTAATCAAGACTATGAACAAAGTTTCAGAGCCTATTAGAGTGTCCACTTACGCCATGGTCTGACAGTGCTTTGTAAAGCTTCAAAAGTAAGCTGCCTTTTTTTTTTCCCCTCTAAATTTATTTTAGTCAAGAAAATAAACATGGATCAAAGATTTCTAACAGGCTGCAAAGAGGTGACCAAATTATACTTAACATTACAGAAAACTGTATTTTCCAAAACATTAAATTAATATTGAAATGAGAGGACTTCATGGTTTTACTTCTGCATGGCTATCAACTTGAGCCCAACAGAACAAATTGGAACCACATTTAGGTCTACTTTTTCCTGCTGGCTTTATAGCTTCCCTATGCTTTCTGCACATTACATGTTCTCTCTCTTTCTTCCTCACCATTTGGTCTCTTTCTCCTTCTGGCATTCTGTAATCCTGCCAGCCAAAGAGTTTTGCTTTTAATAAGTAGATCTGCCAACTTAAACACCAGTCTCCTAAGGCAATCAAATAATAAAACACACATGTATGTACTTGCACGTAATCTGTCGAATGCCTCTCTAGCCCACTACAAACAATTTTTGCAGTTTGGGATTTTCAGAAGAGCATGCATTCATACACTCTTGTTTTTCAAAGATCAAATGCCATAGTTCTTCAGAGTCCTGTGTTCTGTTTGTACATACAAACCCAATGACACTGCATTTTCCATACCAGTATCTAGAAGACACAAAATATGAAAAATCTGAAAACACAAAGGTTGTGCAGTCAAATTCATATGAAGTAAGCATATCCTTCAACTTCTTCAATTTGGCATAGCGGTCTGGTGGAAGACAGCACAGATTCCTCCATGGCAGAACACTGGGGAAGAGTGTTTCTAGTGCGTCTGGAAAGTAAATGAATAACCATTCCAGGTGTCGAGTATTTTTTGTACCTTCTCCATTACTCATCTGTCATCCACCCTGAAGCTGCCTTGATTTCTACTTTCTAAAATAGTATTTCCCAAAAGAGAAATCTAATTTATAATGCTAGTGACAGAGTAACTAAGGAAAAATTTTTTTCACACTAGCACCAAGTTGCACTGCCACACCTCTTTACTAAACAAGGTTGCAGTTCACAGCATGGCAGAATAAAGATGGTAGCAAAAGCATATTTTAAGTAAAGCAAGTTACTGACTGGTATTAGAAAACTACAGTCAGGTTTCAAGGACTGTAATTTACTATATAATGTAATCATTTTCAAAAATTCCAGCATTGTGAATCACAACTATGGCACAGTGAAAAAAACCAAAACTACCAGAGATGCACCATAAATGTAAAGCAAAAAGTACTTAAAATGTGCATGTCCCTGAAATGTGTATTTCTATTGCAAGACATGCTTTACATGTACAACAAAGTACTGAGAACTTGAAACTCTGAATTTTCAGAATCGGGAAACAAGTGAGACAACACTAATTTATGTCACTGCTTCTGCTGGATCTGTGCACTCACATTCTAATAATTCTTTTGCTTCTGATGCTTATATTTGGACTCCAGCTGGTAAAGTTGGATGATGCAGGAAGAGGTATGCCAGGAAGATCTGTCCTGCAAGGAATAGTCTCGGACACCCAGTACTCAGTAACTGGAGCCAGCCACAGAGAGAGCAGATGGTGCTCATTCCTTGTGACAAATAAAGTCTTACACTGTCAAACCTAATGCAGTTCTGGTTCCTGGTTTTAGTTACCTCAACAAACATTTAAATGTTAAGAGTACAGATTAAGCTTTTTGAAGTGTTTTTCCACATGACAGAGAGCTTAACCTTAAACTATCTTTCAGTTATTTTTTTAATTATCTTTTTGGTCTATCTCATTCTACACAGGAATCATGACACCACTTTTGATCACAACAGCGTCCTGAAGATGACTTAAAATTTGTGAATATGAAGCCCTATGAAGCTACTGTCAAACACATCACTAGAAAGAGCAGAAGAAGCAATGAAGAAACCGGTTTCCAGAAAGGAGCCTGAAGGCTGTGAAGAAAAGGTGGCTCAAGATGACAAACTAAACAACCAGAATGAAGCAATCCTCATTCAGTGAAGACCTCGACAATGAAAAAAGCAAGAGTAAGCGGGAAAAGGGGTCAGGCGACTATGTAATTAAAACCTGTGTCAGATGGTATATAATAAAAGAAGGTATACTTAAATGTACAAATACAAACACAAGCTTCAGTTGCATAGTTTTGCAATCTTAACAATGTTCTACTATAATGTGCAATTCACTGTATATGCACACATGCATCAAGGTAATAAAACTCTGTATTTATCATGAATATAATGATCTGTTATACTAACAGGATACACTATTAAAACCATCACCATATAATTTCCTCTATTATAAGAGGAAATCACACTAGTTACCCAAACAGGGAGCCCTAAGAAAAAAAACAAAACAGCCTTGTGAAAGTATGTAGCAGCATGGTGTCATTTTTTCATGTGCATTAGTAAAGAGGACTGAACACAATGAAGGAAAATAACTTGCTAAAAATAATCACAGAATCATAGAATCACCTGGTTGGAAAAGACCTTTGAGATCATCAAGTCCAACCACATCTATCCACTACTAAAGCATACCTCCGAGCACCCCATCCTCTATACTGTCATCATCGAATACAATTAAATGTATATTTGTATCTGTAAGAGACCAGCAGAAACAGTAATACTACACCAGAACTTTGTTAAAAATACGCCTCATATAACTCCAAAGGTGTGAAAGCAAAGGCAGGCTCCTGTATCAACCCTCCCACTCTGATGACCTAGGGGGACGGAAAAGAAGAATGAAAAGGGAGACCTAGGGGGAAGGGCAGTTGCTGATAAGGAATGAGCTCTGTTGGCCTGTCTCCACACTCCAATCTCCACCCTGATGACCACTGATGGTGATGGCCTGAAGGAGACGACTGTGCATCTAACAAATGACAGAAGAGAACTTCTGTGGGGTCTGTCAATCACCAGGGACTCCCAAGCCTATTTCCAGAACCTTGTGGACCAGGTCCATTTCCAGAACTGTCTGGAAAGACTGATTAGGCCTGTATGCATATGCTAATCACCTCCACCCACTGGGAAGGCCCTTAAGAACTGCAGCAAATAAAAGGCAACAGCCTTGGCTTCAGTGGGGCACCCCCACTATTCTGGATCCATGACACAGAAGACAACTCCATTGCCAGCAGGAAGAATACAAGAAGAATCTTCGTTGCACATTACTGGAACCCAGACTGGTGAGACTTTCTCTGTTTCTAGCTTTCCTATTTTCTTTTCTTTCATGTTTAAATGTTACCTCCTCTCTTTCTAGCTTTCCTCTTTTCCATTCTTCCACCTTTCTTCACTCACTTACATGTTACAATACACACAATCTTGTTTCTTGTTCAATAAACAAATTTCTGTCACATATCTGATTGCTTGGTGTGGATGCACATTTATTTGCCTCTAGGGAATACAGAACCTGTGTCTCGAACCCAGGGTTCTCAAACTGGTCCCTGACAGTGTCCTCCCCAGTGAAGACATTTCTACAACTAAATTTGCAATTTTTACTATAAGATGGACATACAAATGGCTAAAAAGTTAAGTCATCTACATTAAGTATGTACTAAAGGGAGGAGCTTGGACAAATTAGGAACATGCTTTAAATCTATCTAGAAGTTAAGAGCTCAATACAGGAACTACTGACTGAAATCCCATGCCCTTCATTAGCCCCAGACCTCAGAAGAGAAGATCCTAACAGTGTTTCCCTACCATGTCTTCAAAATCCCTGAAAGGACAGTCAGACACTGTTCTTTACATCAGTGTTTATCATGTAATGTTTCATGCACATTCATATTATATACAAGCTGGTACACCAGAAACTCTTCAGAACAGAGCTAGCATTTGTGCTCCAAACCCTAAAGGCAACGGGAATTTTGCCTGTGAAAAGTTAGAGTAAGAACTGTGGGATCAGTCCCAGTGCTGCTAAACCTTGACTATAGGTCTGATCCTGTTCCTTCTGAAGTCAAAAAGGGTTTTGCCACCAATATAAGGGAAAGTAGAATAGAAGCCTGCTGCTTCTTGTATGAACAAGTCTTTTAAGTAAACAAAAAAAAACCTAACCATGCATAATATTTTCAAGAACATCAGTACTTTAAAATAATCTTAAATTTGCATCCAAAGGGATTTTGAGTAAAGCATTTTAATACCCTGTTAAAAAGAGAGCAGCTCAACATTAACAAGGATGGGCAAGTTCCATCTAAACTAACAGAAAATTTACCACAGTATTTGATTGACTGGCTATTTAGATCAGACAGACAATAAAAAGCAAAAAAAACCCCAACCCGAACCATTCTCATCTTATTGGCATCTTCTTACTGTGTCATAATAAAACCCTAGATATTTGTCTTAGAGGAAACATCTGGAGAAAAAGCATAACAGTTAGTAACTGTCTTCCCCTTTTTTGCTAAACTGTACTTGCAACTCAGGGTCCTGCATCTTAAATCACTGGGGAAAGCACCCACAGTCCACTATACTTTTCAGTGCAAGTTTTAGTATCAAAGATGTAAGAGACTTTTAACTAGCACCATGAGACTAGTCCAAAGCAACTATTAGTATTACACACAACAGACCTCGAGCAGACAGTCAGAATTCTCCCAAAAGCCAGAAGGTTGCTCAAAAGAAGCAAGACTTCATGCTAGTTTCTCTGTAGTAAAAATTGTTAAAGCAGTAAACCAGTAATTTAAAAGTTCATTCCCCTAAAAGTGTCCTGATAACAGGGACTGTGACAATCTCCAATTTCACATACGGGACAGCAGCTTACACAGAGTACCAAAAGCATTTTGGAGTTGTCAGCTTAAGTTTGACCCAAGAGCAAGTCAGAAAAAACATGAAAGAAGTGGGGAATGCACACTAATCTTTCAAACAACAGTAATAAATTATAAATACAGCAGAGCAAAGAGAATTCAAACATTCATCCCTCTGTGCCCCTGAGGACCCCTCACTGACTGAACAGAGGTCCTTTATTTACAGATATTTGAGATTAAGTTTTCGCTACTTGCTGTTTTGAACATGCAATCCTTAACACTTTCTCTATTGACCAGGCCATATTGCGAGGACCACTAAAAAACCCCTTTATTTTCAGAACTGGCTTGCACTGGAACAAAAGACCTCTCTAAATCTTTCTCTCCATACGAAAATTGCTTATGTAGGCTAACAACTAGCTATGTTATTTTGGCTTCAGAACAATGAAGCAGACTTGGACTGGCAAGAATATATTCTAAATTAGACTCAAACATCTGTAGAGATTTGACTCCAAAGTACCCAAAATAACTTGCTTCAAAATGTCAAGGGATGACATTTTCTGCCATTTCTCTCAAGGGAATCGCTATATTACAAACAGTGCAATAAATATCAAATGAAGAATGAAAGACTGTATTACAGTAAGAGGCACAAAGCCTGGTCAGCCAAGAGCATCCTAGAGGAGCTCTCAGACAGCATTGACCTCTTGCAGAAGACCATGGGAACAGATCACACCTTGCTGAACCCCTCACAGCGGATACCTCTCAAGCGTGTGCTAGTCAACTAGGAGGAAAGCAGGAAACGATGGAGGGCTTTGCCATGGCCTCTGTCACTACTCACCTGTGCCAAGCAGCTGTGTCTCAGTGAGGGGACAATTCAAGGCTAAGTTCATAAACACAACAGACATTTTCATGCCTCCATCCAAGTGCAGCACATGAAAAACTGTGAATTAGCAATAAAGGGCTGGAATGTGTGGTCACAGAGTTGAGCACCATGTGCAAGTAGGAAAAGGACTGCAAATCTTTGCCCTTAACTGCTTATTTCTAGAATGTTCTTGGATAGAAAGATAACAAAAAAGATATAGCTGTGCAGCCTTATCTACCACTGCACATAATTAGTGGTTTCTTTCATTAATTCCCTAATTTAAGCACTTTGGTCTACCTCCAGCCAAAAACGGTTTAGGAGGAGGACTTGGAAATTAAAAAGTAGCCTCATAAACTAAAAGCCTTCTCTTTGAGACAGACTGCTGGAGATGCCATAATATGCTTTAAAACATGGGTCTGCAGTGTCTCATACCATTTAAAAGTTTCTTTGCTGAGAATAATCCTCCATGCTTATCTGCTGCTTTCCAATGCTGTCTAAGTGGGACGAGGAGATCTACAAAGAAATCAGTGGCAGCACAAAAATTCTCTCTCCTAAACCCAGTAAATAAATGACACTGTTACATCCATAAACAAGACATACAAAACTGGTACAGGCAGGCCTCCTGGGAGGTGCATTCCCTCCTTAGACTATGGATCTCAGGTTGTACTACTCTACCTTCCTTCCCAGCTGATAAGCAGGAGGCTATGGCACAGTAGTGACCAGACATGGTGCACCTAACAAATCCAGTCCCACAGGGGAGAAAGAGCAAGGAAGAGACGCTTTGAATTACAACAATCTGATGTGTTTAAGGAGAATAGTTTGACTTTTGGCCAGTATCCTTACATTGTTAAGTGTGCATGTTTTTAAGAAGGAAGCATCAAAACTTCTAAGGAAAGTAGAGTTAACTTTGCCTTGTTTTCCAACATACAGAAACTCAAAAAAACCCAACCAACCAACCAAACAAACAAAAAAACCCCCCACAGAAACCACAGAGAAAAATCAGCCTCGCAGAGAAAAATCGTCTAGGCCTTGCCTATTTACTGAAAAACTAGAGTAGCTGCAATCAAGTTAGCGCAAAAAGTTACACAGTTACACCTGCTAACATTTTACCAGAAGACTTCAGGCAACGTCTGAGGATGCAGTTATTTCTATAACAAAGTGCAAAAAATGTAATACCTATCAAAAAAAAAAAAACAAACCCCCAACAAAAACCCCAAAATCTCTTCTATTAATGAAACCACAAAATAGGATTGTATTTTAGACATATATTTTGCTGAAAGTATGAAAGGAAGTTAGCAAGTATTAACCATAGTTATTACCCTTATTTTAAAGCCAAAAATTCTCTTTAAATTCTCCTAAGTACCTAGATTCTCACCAAAGTATTCTCAGGACTTAAAATCCTTCTCCAGTCAAAATAAATATTTCTTTAAAACCCTGTAATTCCCCTTGTCATTCTTAGCTATGAAAATAAAGCAGTTCTTTGTATTCTAGCCTTCAGATTGATTTCATGGGTGTTCATCACGGAAAGCAGCTTTGGAGCAAGACGCAGATGTGAAAGAGTACACAGCCAGCTGCAGTTACAACACCTGTGTTCTTTCACACAAGAAAATCTGGATTCATCTATGGCATCACACAACTATTCAAGCAGGCATGGTTATTTGTTCAGGGTGCAGAATGATCCATTCTTGGCAGGTACTTAGCACCATGTGTTGCTGAAACTCACAAACTGATGTTATCATATGCAAGCCCAAGTAAGAAGTATTTGCTAAGGGGGGCGGGGGGGGGGGTTTGTTTTTTTGTTTTTGTTTTGTTTTTCAGATGTTCCTGGATCACAGCTACAGAAATAGATCAAGACTATTCTAAGGAAGAGAAGCAGGCTACTTCACCTTTGCCTTTTTTAATCTTCTCCAGAAGCATTCATGTCAGCAGGAGGTGTTAACAGACTAAATTATTATTACAGAAAGCTAAAGAAAGGTAAGCAAAGTCAACTCAACATAATGCCACTGTTGTAACTATAGAAAGGCATATCAAAATTGGTGCAATACAAAACAGATAAATATTTCTTATAACATCATAACAGGAGCGTCTTAGTCCTTCAGCTTCTTAAAGCAAAATGTGTAACAAAATGTAGTATTTTTTTAGTCTAATAGATACAGCTAGGGAAACCACAGAAACCTTTTCAGATCTGAGGTCATCTTTAAGGATCAAAAGAGGGCTCTGTGTGCCCCAAGTAACGTATTTTTCCCAGAAATATAAATTGGATAATTGAAATACTCTTCTCAAAATCTCTCTTTCACTTTTAGTTTTATCCTGTGATGATTAAAACAGCATGGAAAATGCTGTTTTTAAAGCTCCTTCCTCCCTCTTGCTTCCCTCCTCCTCCTTCCTACCAGCAGGTGGGGCAACGCATCAACTATGGTCTTGATCAGGTTTACCGTTAATCTGCAATTCATAATATTTTTTAACTTTTTTAGTTTCTATTATCCTGATTTTGTCACCATGAAAAAAAATGCTCTGCCTCACTTCAGTAGAGCTTGCAAAATCTTTGTTTTCATTAGCGATAAAGCAGGTGGCAAAGACTTTGTTTCCAGATGCATGTACTCGTCTGGCATCTAGAAATTTGCTTTGTACACCAAGGAATGTAACCACAAGTAGTTGGCAAGGCTCTCTGGCAAGAACCTGCCCCAATTCTCAGCACAAGTCACCGACTTGTGAAATTCATAACTGCAGGGCAGTTCCGATGACTGCAGCAGGACAAAGGCTTACACTCAAAGTGGGCTTTTTAGAATGAATCCAAGGGCTCTGGCTTAAATGGCAAATGCATTTACCAAATGAGCTAGTGACTCATGACTTCACCCCATAATTTCCTTTTTCCATTTGCATAAATCAAGAGAGATGATGACTGTTTTCTTCCCTATAGTGGCCTCAGGCTCACTGCATTCCAGCCACTCCGATGTCCCCTAATTTACAAGTTTAAGTAATATTCAGAAATGCAACAGCTCTACTGGCTTTATGGCAAAATTAAAGAAACAAATCCTACAGCATATTCAGTTCAAGCATAAATGGCTCTATGCTCTCTGTAAGTTTGGATCTTTGTCAGACATTGCATAACCTGGTCTCTGAAAGGAAAGAGTTTCCAAATATTCTGTGTAATTATCTTTGTCTAATTTGCTGATTTGTATCTGTTCTAGGAGAAAAAAGTAAATAAAGGTTTTTTTAAAAAAAATAAATTAAAAAAATCTATGTTACCGTTTCATCACAAGAAGGAAGAATTTCGGATTATTTTTAGGCTCTAAACCAGCTGAAACGGTATGAAGTGTCAACTTACACAACCCTTTTAAGTTACACAGGAAGTTGCAGGAAGCTCCAAAACATCAAAACAGACAAATTATTCATACAAAGTTCTGGTTTGCCCTTCTGCAATCTGACCTTAATTTCAAAGCGTGAATTTAACATGCAAAGTTAAATTTGAAAGTATTTCTGTTGATCAATCAAAGCCTTATGCTCCAAAGTCTGTTTAAGATCAGCCTTCACAAACCAGGTAGAGAAACAGTACTGTTTAAACCAGCTCTAAATGTATGCAGCTGTATCAGATGAGTTGAATTAAAGTTCACAAAACTCACCTGGACACAGCACAGTTTATGTATGCACTTTTAATTTCCAAAGAGCTGGGCGAGATGGGGCTAAGTGAGATGAAGCAGCCGTATGTATCTCCAATTTAAAAAAGAAAGCATTTTTTAAAAAATCATAGCAAATTCTTACACTGCTTCATGTAAACTTCAGATGTCTAGTGAAGGGCATGAAGATGACTCTGTGCTGGCTCTCCAATGCTGCAACTGCCTTGATCCCCCCAGCAGAAGCCAGTCACCCTTGCCTGGTGTGAGAAGAAAGCTGGGGAAAAGGCAGCAGGTTAATATTTAAAGCTCCCTGCTTCTAAGTAAGATTGTGATTGCATAAGACACGGGCCTGATAAGCAACTCTGCCCACATTACTAGCCTCACTGGCTGCAAAGTCTGTTCAGATGTCTATGATTATTTGTGTATGATTACTGTAACATTGTGAATAGTGGCAGCATTGTGCTTAAAACAGTGCAAATTTGATCTAATACAAACCAACCTGGATATTGACAAGTAAGTAATCAAGTTCAACAAGGCTAGGGGGAAAAAAAAATTCTGAATAAATAATTACATACTGAAGAGTATTGAAGTGATTAGAAGGTATTTTCCTAAAAGAAATGTATGATTTTATAAATACATATTCTTTAAAATCTCCAATTAAGTTTCTGATATTCTTATTCAACATATACACAACATGGGGTACATACAGAACTGACCCTTTATAGAATGACAAAAGCATATGGATTACAAATAACTGAGGTACATTTATGAACTCTGCTTCCAGTTCCACCTTAATTCATCATTTTGATCCACAGCAGTTTCAAATCATCAAGTACTGAAAATGTAAACTTGACTGTATTTGGTCAAGCAAGTTTCATATTATGCATTCATTTATTTTAAATACACTCTAGGGGTGTAGAGAGAAGTATCATCCTGGGAAGAATCTTCTGGCCCACTGCCCGTTACATTGGCTGCTGGACAGTATTAACTGTCCTACTCCCCGCACCAAATTTTATATATAAAAAAACAGTGAAGCCATCTGAAATTCAGTTGTACATTCCTACATCATCTGAACTGTATTTCCGCCTGCACTTCTATTTTCACCATACGTATCATTCTGTATCATTCTGCTCATTTAAAAATTTCATCTACATTGTTTTTTATAATACTCTTTTCAATGCAACATTTACCAAATTTGTTTCTAAGATTGAAAACACTCTCTGCCTTAGTTCTTTACAGTAAAAAGATCTGTAAAGAGACCACTTATTAATACTTTTCCCGATTTTTTTTAAGTAAACATACATTATCTTTAAAGTCACTAAGCCTAACTCTTGAGCTATTTGGAGTTCAAATGTCAGTGTTTACCCTAATTCTGTTGGCAGAGGTCTAATCCCTGATCCTAGGGCATTACTGAAGGTACCTAACCTTTTACATGAAGCTTAAAATCTTTAATTCAAAAGGAGTTATGGGAACTTAGCTTTTTAAAAAAAAAAAAAAATACAAAAATACAAGGCTGGATTGCAAGCTGATTCTTAAACATTTTGGAGCACAGCAGGATCATGTGTGCAGACTTTGAGATAAAGATTCCAGGTTAAATTTGCACATTTTCTTCTTTCAAATTCCCATGGTCCCAAGCTACGAAAAATATACACATTGTATGTAAACAGTATTCTCTCTCCAGAGGCAATAAACTTCAGTTTAGGAGACTACTCACAAAGGCTTGAGCCACTGTCTCACCCCAAGAAAGCAGAACTTACATTTAAGCACAGCGTCCCAAATCTATAGTAGAATTTACCAAAGTAACTACCAACAGCCAAAACTCTCATAAATGTCTGTTACAAACACATTCCCAGGGGAAAAAAAAAAAAAAAATCAATGTTACCTGATGAGCAGATATTAATATCCAATACAAGGAATGACGGAAGTAGTAATAGTGTTTTCTTTCACAAGCAAATGCTCCATTTCCAGAATTAATGAGAAATCACAAGAATCTAATGACTGGAAGCTGAGAGTTCGAGGACTTAGGAAATAGGGACTGTATACCTTAAAATGCCACTACACCCCTATCTGCCCCCACTTTCATTCCAACAACGATGTATACCTAGGCATTACAAACTTGCAAGCAATTCTTGAGTGCTTAAGGACACTGCTACACAAAACAGTTCAGATTTACTCTTTATTAAGCACTCACCAACCTAGAAATGCTTCTGTCGGATTTCCACTTGGTTGCCACATACGATTTTCTTTTTTTCCATTTTTATCTTTGTTGATTATCAGCCCAGCTGAATACAAAGTCATAATAGGTACAGTGGGATGGAAGCTGATAAACTGATACTACAGCTTTGCAAGTGATGCTGCAAACATTTCTATGGAGGCAGAGTGTGATGATGCTATTCAAGACTCCGGTCACTGTGAGAATCAGCATCACATACTAAAACTTGTATTTCCTACAGGTAGAAACACTCAGAATTTGATAAACATTAGAAGCTGAAGCAACGTAAGCCATTCTAGACTTCTGAGAAATGAAAGACCAATGTAAAATCTATCCCAAGATGAACTTGGCTTGTTGATATGTAAAATCGAAATATCTGAATGTCAGTAGGTACAGAAGACAAATCACCTGGAGAAAGGGTGTGGGGTATTTTTACCCTAAAGTTTTCCCAATTAAAAAAGAAAAGACTCTTCTATTAACAGAAGAGTTCTGATCAAATTCTGAGTTCTGCCCAACATACTGCTGCATATGTATGTTAGAAAGATATGTTTAAACAAAGAAAATATCTTCCTTTGTTTGTATAGATGTTGTTTTTTTCTACTGCATGCTCTACCGCCCAGAACCATTGTATCTGAATTTATCTTCATCATCATTCCATTGTTCATTTTTAAACACCTGCTCTTACCTTTAATGCCATAGGAAAACCTCCATGACAAAGTACTTTTTTTGCTGTTAGCAAGAGATTTATGATAGGAACACGCTGTTTATTTGAAATTCGTACTGTCAGATTCACCAAGAAGTTTTTCAATAATGAATCTGATAAACCAGAGGGAAACACTTACACCAGCTTCTTAGAAACCTAAAATAAATGCTACCATGCTCATTCTCCATTTCGGTGTTTACAGTTCTGAATTAGAAGCATACTTTCCAACCTATGAAATGTACCCCACAGTAAGTTATTGGTCTCTGTTATGTCTAAGACAAAGCACATGAAATTACAAAGTGTGTGAGCTAAATATTACAAAGTAGAAATAATTCTTAATTGACCAAAATGAGCCATGTGCTAAAAAAGCTGACCAGCAGGTGTTATACACATAAATGTACAGCAAGACGTGTGTATGAAACAAAAATATCTGAAAAACATGGGACACACATGCCTTCTAAGGACAGTACTAACCTTGTTGCTCACTTTCTGCTTCCACTTTTGCAGGACTTGGTGCTACAGGAAGTGGTCGAGGAGGACGAGGCTTCGGAGTTGGGGGAGATATTTTTTTTCTTCCGATGTACTCTACATAAGTTCCTGGGAAATCCCCCCTCTCCCCAGTGGTTTCATTAAAGCCATTTAACCAACCAATTTCCTCAGGTTTTGCTTCTTCCCCTTCACTGAATCCAAGTGCTAGTAAGGTACCTTTATTCACAGTTAAAATATCTCCTAAGTGCAAGTCAATGTCTTCTTCTCGCTCTTTTTTGTAGTCATATAAAGCTCTGTATTGATATCCTTCCGCACTCATCTTGGCAAACGATTTAACATTCAAAAGTGTTATTAAACAGTATCAAAATGCAATTGTCCAGTTATACTTTTATGTACAGAGAGATTCAAGATGTATTAAGTGGGATAATAAAAATGTCAATAGCAATGTCTAAGTAATAAAATCCACCAGAGAATCAAAAAGCACCAGGATCTGTGATTTCACTGCTGATGTTTTTACTGATGTATTTATTCTGAGTCAATTATTGTTGCAGAAGTATACGTTCCACTTCTTCTATGTCTAGCAATATTCTTCCAATTAGTTTCTTTGCTGGACTTGCTGGCACTTGTGGGTCTCCATATTCAAGTTCAGCTGATTCTTGTAGCCGGTCACACCTTCTTCAGATGTACTTACCGCAGATTGCCCACATATCTTAAATATTCTGCCACCGAACTCTGCACACATGCTCTTCCTGGAAAGAGAAGAGAAAACTGGTGAAATAGTTTCAAATTCTCTTTATGACAGTGAACTTGGGACTCCACTTATGACTTAAGTTTTCTGCAACCCTGGCAGAGGTTGTGTCCAACAAGAGAGTTCTAAATAACAATAAAATAAAGTGACCTCACAAAAAAAATCTGCCAGCTAACACTGATGTATGTCTAATTACTTGAACCAAATTTGCACCCCTGCAGTATGAGGCATGCTTCCTTCTCTGTGGCTTATGGCTACTGAAGTCTAAGAGTGAGCGGGCTAAGCCCTGGAGCTATCCCTGTACTGCAATATCTCACCTGGCAGCAAGATTTTACATGTTATCTCCCTGAAGATACACGGCCACAACCCTTCCCCACAAGATATCGGCCAGGATAGAGGAAGAGCTCATTATAATTAGCACTGATGCTCAGCACGGGTGTATTCAGTTTTCTGCTGCTTATGCAAGAGGTGAGGATGGGCAATAATCCCCAGCTCAAAGTCTATATTCTGAAAACCTTTGGGAGGGAGGGGGTCTTTTCGTAACTTGCAGGAGAACCAGAAAAGTCCAAAATGCTTTTAGTTGATGAGTACCATATTTCTGTTTTCTTAAAAAGAGGGGCTTCCCCACTCCCCCATCTTCCAGATGGCTTTTTTTTTAATGTGTTTATGGTATAATACTAGAAAAACAATCAGAAACTGAAACAGGCACACCCAGACCACCTAAGCAGCACTAGCAGGAGGGAAGTACCAGGGTGTATGCTTAAATTACACTGAAGGCAAGAGAATACAGGCCTGAACATTTGATTCAAGGTTGCCTGACCATAAAGTGAAAAGGAAAAATATGACTAAAAAAAAAAATCAATTTAGAAAACAGTAGCTTAAAGAAATATAGAGCCACAAAAGTTTTCTAAACATTATTTCATCTGCTACTCATATCTTCATACTTGAAAAGACAAGCCCTATCATAATTCAAAATGCTACACTAGGAACCAGAAACTGCTAATGACAAAGTTGCATTGAAACTCCTAAACTACAGTTGAATAAAAGACCCGAGGGGGCTATGTAATACCTAAAATATTGACTGTGTACTATGTACTTAGTCTACAGAAAATCGATTATTTTAAGAAACACTCTTTTCTAAACTGTAAAGAGGCCGCAGTAGACAGGGCTGGAAGAGGGAACCTTCAGCTCTTTTCCAAATCATTTTCTCTAAAGTCTCAGTCATCTAACATGACTAACTGACAAGCTAAAATGTGTTTATAAGAATGTATATGGGCTTCCTTTGCCGCTGAATGACCCTAACCCCTAATTTGTACGCAGCGCCTCTTCAGTCCATCAGGTCTAAATATAATTCCCTGCAGCTTATTGCACAACATCTCTTGTAAAAGAACACAGAAGAAAATCTTCTAAATTCTTAAAGAACTTCCTTATCATTCCTTGCAACTACTTTTTGCTGTAGGAAAGAATTATCTGAGCCCAAATTAGACTTCTCATTTAAAAAAAACCTACACACAAGTTATTTGAGTAACTTGCAAATCTGTCCACGTGGATTAAGCACTGAGCTCCAACCAACATTTTAATGGTAAATTTCTGCAGCCGCTTCTGAAAAACCAAACTATGCTCATACTACCAAACATCACACAGACTTTGCAATTAGCATGAAGAGAGTTTCACCAATATTTCATTTTGCCTTTTCTACTAGAGGAAAGTGCACAGACAAGAACTAGAGAAAAAAAAAAGGAAACAAAAATCTAGAGCACAAGCATGAATTAAATTGTACAGAAGCCTTTTGAAAAGCATGGGTTCCTCCCATTTCATACAGCAATGGAACAAAATGCACTTATGCATCTTCTATCTAAGTGTTGGCACTAATCTAAATGTTTCCATTAAAACCAATCCTGCACAGCAAAGCCTGCTAGAAAAGTACCACTTTGACTACATGAAATATTCCAAAATATTTATTTTCTTTTTAAGAAAGGTTCAACAAGTGCTCTGCTACAACTACTCATTTCACTCCTACTGCCTATGGGCATTTTGGCAGCCAACTAAGTCAGTCTTCTAAACACTGCATAATTTAACTGACTTGACCTACTCCTCTGATCTTTTATTATCAAATGTATCACAGCAACTTTATGGACAGATATTTAAAATGAGTACTTGTGTCTCTTACACCTGGTCTGACAATACAGACTGGAAATGTTGTAATAACATGAAAACTGCTTATGACAGTTTTTAAGCATATTTTTAAAATTCAAAACCTAGATCAGATAGGACAAAAGGTCCAATTTACTTGCATGTTAGAACAACTCAGTGCAGCTATGGTAGATAAGTTTCCCTAAATCCAACTTCCCTGGGGCTCAGAGCTGCAATACAGGTTTGCCCTCACTCCTCAGCACTGCCCCTGGTACAGGGCCCCCAGCATCCTGACTGATCCAAGGTTCGTGTACCTGAGGACACTCCCACGAGTGAGCTATGCTGAATTTCTTGGATTTATGTCTTTTTCTGTTCTCACTGTCAGGTTTGAGGATGGAGGAAGACTCCGACTCCAAGAACCCTGCAGACAGCCCTAACTCAGGGACACACACCGGTTCTCCACACCAGCCCAGTAAAAGTGCAGCATCTCCAAAGAGCCCTCTTCGACAGTTCTTTACTGACTGCTCTGTTAAGATCCTGTATAAACAAATTCCCTTTACTCCAAGTGCAGTTAAATGGTCTCTACACCCAGACATTTTGACTCAAACTGACTTAAGCTGATTAGTCTTAAAATAAATATCTCAGAGACCATCTTAAATAAAGGGGGGAAAAAAACCCAAAGCAAACGCTTCAGGCAAGATACATTTTTACATCTGAGATGATGTATTACTGGATTTCCATTTGCTGGTGGAATAGAAAAGGAGGAAGAAGTACTGTAAGAGAATCAAATGTTCATTTGGTTTTTATTTACTAAAAGCTTGATCCCACTGAAAAATTCATGAGTGCAGGCAGAATTCTGGTCTCTCAGCAGAATGGTTTATGTTGGGCATTTCAACAGTTACAAAATTTAAAATGCAACAGAAAGATGTAAGAGATTCTTGCAAATTTAAGTGGAAAAGGAAGGGTATATGACAGCATCCCCTCCATTCCTTCCTTCTCCCCTTATTAAAATGGATGTCTGGCTCCCACTCCACTGGTACCCAAGCATTTCCTCCCACACTAGCTAGCATTCCTTCGGTGACAGAGAAGAAAAACTTCTGCTCCACAAATCCATGTTACTACCAGCCCAACCAGAGGGGTGCGCATGTATTACTGGTATCGCACCCCTACACAAGACAGCGAAGATTTTCTTCAGCTTTATATTAACACGTTAAATAACTATATCTCTCTGAACTGCCACCTCTCTCATACTTACTCCAAAAACCCCTAGGAAAATAGTGCCTAATGTGAACATCCCTTCCACTTCAATTATAATCTTCATCAATAGCAGAGCAAACTAATGTACTTAGGGAGGCACTGACATATGGAGAATTGGAGTGCAAGTGAGGAATTTGCCTGGAGACTGACTCTTCTCCCCACTAGGTGTCTACACACCTGTAACTCAAACTGCAGTTATCTCCAAAGTACAGGATGCTGCTCTCCAAGTGGAGATGACCAAGGTAAGTACCACATCAGAATACTTTTTTTCTGCCAGAAAGTAAGGCCCATGATATATGATGAAGAAGTAGATGAATACTTATAATACCTTTATACCACTTCCAGTCTCTGAAAGAGTGATTTTGAGCCTGTGGAGATTCTACCACAGAACAAGTTCAAATACATCCATGCAGAAGAAGTACATTTACTGCACTGTAGGTGCTGTAAAGCATGTCCCATTCTGAAATATCTCAAAGTCTTTGTATGGGTTGCAAAGCTAAGGTAGAAGGTAGGGGAACAACAAAACCACTTCAAAAAAGTAATTAAATTAATAATAAAAATAAATTTAAAACCTAGGAAGGCAGCACAAACCGAGCTTCCACCCTGCTGAAAGGCCGGCAAGTTAACCCCTGCGGGAGTCCGGCACGGACATGCACC
>NW_010296271.1:0-237 GCF_000700745.2 Antrostomus carolinensis | reverse complement strand
CGCCGCGGGGGAGCCGCTCTCCAGGGGCCGGAGCTCGGTCCCCGTGCCCCGGCCCCGCTCGGGGGGCGCAGCCCCTCCACTGCCGGGGCAGGGCTGCGCGGAGATGGCGCTCCCCAGCCCGGGCACAGACGCGGAGCTGCCGGGGCCGTCCTGGACGGAGACCCGGGAACAGGCAGACTTGATGCCGCGCCGCCCGCTCCCCCCTCCCCCGGCGACGGCGGCCTCAGCGCCTCCTAC
>NW_010296270.1:0-23876 GCF_000700745.2 Antrostomus carolinensis | reverse complement strand
TTTTTTCCTTTTAGTATTAATTTTGCCATTGCTTTTGTTGTTCTTGTGGGAAAGTTCTCTGAAGTGTCATGCATTAAGAAGTTACATGAAACAGATGATTGACTGAAAGACAAATGCAGTTTGGCAATAAGAGAAGGATGCTAACACAGTTTATGTGTGAGGAGAATGCTGTGGCATATTGTGGCACCTTCTGGTTCCCAGCAACCCACATTTCCAATGAAGGAAAATCAGCATCTTCCTTTGCAGCTCCACCTAGCATTTGAAGGTGGCTCTTGGTCCTCTAGATGTTGGCTAGCACATTTCTTAGAATATTGCCTCCTAAAGAACAGCTGGAAACAACAAGACTGCTAGTGTATGTTGCAAGGTCTACCACATGTTCGGGTCATGAAAACCAGAAAGTTCATGCACAGTAGACACCAGAAATGTTGACATCGGAACAAAAGGGTCTCTCAGTTGGCCTCCATAAAAAATAGTTTCTTGGCATCTTTTAAACAGTTCATCACTCACTAGTTTTTCAAGGCTGCATGGATATTAATTTGCTTCAGGTTATAATCAAGCTGTCACTGATTTTAATGGGCCTTGGATCATATAGGTCTTAGTTTTTCTGTGGTTTCCATTACAGTGTTAATTAGCTTAGCATGCAGATTTAGCTATGAAGCTTAGAGATTTCATTTAGTTTTTATAATTTAATTGCAGAAACGTGGCAGTAAATGCAGATGAGAAGTTATGTGCAATTAATATTGACCCAGGACTACTCAAATGTCAGACACTTGTCTCTAAAGACTCACTACAAAATCCAATGTGTTAAATATTGATTTTGTAACATGGGATTTTCAAACAGTTTTGGTACTGGCCTAGTTGTATTCTTCCTGAAGCCACGACTGTGTGAAACCTGATGTCTGTGAAACCTGTGAAAACTGATGTCTGCAAGAGCCAAAGCTGAAAGTCAGAAAATCCTGTCACCTGGCAATGCTAGCAGCAGTGTTATGTCCTGCAACATTTTTTCAAAAATGCTGAAACAACAAATACGCAGAATTAGCCTCTTTGTGGGTTTGGATATGTGTGTGGGGACAGGCAGGGGATTGTTTTCATGGCTTGTTTTCATGGCTTTTAAGGGAATATAATTTAGAGCCACTGATAAACAGCTCAGAGAAAGTTCGGAGAATGAAGTGCTCTTATCGCAGCAGTTTGTATGCCTTTGCCTGGCCTGAAAGAGTCCATGCAGTGGTGGGAAGGAGGCTCAGTTTCCATGCTGACCTTGTCCTCAGCATAGCCTGCATACTGAAAGATAGGCCGACTACTGTAAGATGTGTTGGTATTAGTCTGCTGAAATCTCCATCTGTTTTTAGAGAAATGGCTCAGAGGCACTAGGATTTGTACCATAAGTGGCAAAGACTGCTATATTGAAGAAACGAGTAACCTATAGTTGTGTCTGCTAGCAAGACTAGTAGCCACAGGTTTAAGGTAAATCTTTCTAGCTGCCTGGATACTAAGCTGGGAAACACATATAGCTTAACAGGGTATGGAAATTACATTATTAGAAGTGTCCAATAAGAAATTGGGCAAGTATCTTCTATAGATCATTCAGATAGATCTGGTCCTGCTGAGGTGCCTTTTTAGCCTGATTTTCTGAGAGGCTGGCTGTACTTTTTGATTATAGCTAGTGTTTGATATTTAAAGGAATGAAGAGTCCTTGCTCTGCTGTGGGCCTGGTGTGGATGGGAGAGGAATTCTCCTGACCATGGGTGTCCTCAGGCCTTTGGGATGGCCCATCACCTGGGATCCTTCACATGGTGCTTAAAATAGCACCCCGTGGAAACTGGGAAGGAGGGTGGAAGACCCTGTGTCTTGTGCAGCACTAGAAATGTGAAGTTTAAAAGCCCTCTAATTACTGAGGTAGTGTGGCTACGAATGTCACTAACTGCTTAGGCAAAGAGGCAGAAAAAATGAAGTTCCTAAAATAGTTGCTGGATTTAAATTAGAGGTAATGAGGATTGTGCAGGCTGTGTCTTCTTTAGATTTGCCACTTAGCAAGGGCAGAGCAAGCAAGGAAGACAGATTGGAGGGATGTTTGTGCCTTGCAAATTGAAGGGGTTCATGGAGTTGAAAGATGCTGTTAGTCTTGTAGGGCAGCAAAACTTGTTTGTTTAAAAACAGAACACAAACAGAGGCAGGGTTAGAAGCATTTCGGCTCTCAGAAGAGACAGAGACAAGAAATTGTGCAGGTAGACTGCTAAATGTCATGTTAAAGGCACAACTGCTCTGGGCTTGCATGCCTGGAACACCGTTCAGATCTGTTGTACATTGTGGTCTGCACAGGACTCGGACATTTGACTGCTACTTCACACTTCGTTTCTGGTTCACCTGCAACTCCCCCATTCATGATACTTCAGTCTTTGGCTTATCTTGGAAAGCTCTGTGTTGCAGACAACAAAATGCATGTTGTGTTTTGTCTGGTACAGGATGGGAAAGAGAGGTGTCTGTGCTATGCTGTTCCTCAAGGGTGTCTCTCCCCTGGCTCCCTGTGCTGGCAGTAGTCCCACCTTATAGCTTTGCACTTGAAAGGCTGTCCCAATGCATGAATGGACATGTCTCCAATATATGACCCCTTGTATCCATTTATTTAATCTGCCACATAACCTGCCTTGGGGGACAGGACACTGGAGAGTAACAAAAAGTCTATACCTGAGCAATTGTTAAATGTCAGAGCAGGGCTCCCCCAAGTGCTCTGTGCTTTTGCAGTCTCACCCCTTTCCCATTGTGTGTAGGCTTTCAGAAAAGACTGAAAAAATTGGATCCCTTCCTCCCCCATGCCTCACCCTACTTTTGAAGCAGAATGATGCCTGAGCCTCAGCTTATTACAATTTTCAGCGTATTGTCTCTCCATGTGAAGAGCTGCAAAGCAAAGCTGGGACAAACAGCCACTAATTGCTGCTCCAGCTTCTCCTGGAAAATTTCCACATGGCTCTATGAAGGGAGAAGCTGTATGGGGAACTGCCTCCAAGCATTGGGCCCAGACTGTTGTCCATTACACATAGAAGAAAATACCCGGTTGCCTAGGATCATTTTGGTGACATGGTTTGTAGCACATACGCACACTGTAGCTGCTTCACCTGCTTCAGGGCATCTGACTGTGACGAGTTACCTGTAGTGACTCAGAGGGCTTTTCCTTGGTGGATCGTAAATGTTCACTTGCAGTCCATCATCTTACGTAAATGTTTGAACTATTTTTGTTCAAGTGCATTGCCGTACATTTTTAGACTAGCTAAACTTCATGCAAACTCCGTTTGCCAAATACACCACTTTGCTACATCCACTGAGAGGGTATCAAAATCCCTCTGAAGCTTTTAGGGACTGCAGTAGTGCAGAGTGCTCTGTGAACACAGCCATATTTCTTGTGCATCCAAATCTTGGGGACAAAACTGCTAATTTGTGCATGGCATAATTCCCACTTTCTGAAAGTTACAAAAAATATGGAAAAAATCTCAAACTCTAACATGTAAGTAATGGTTAGGTTTAGAGTGTATTGGAATAGACTAGGGTAGACCTTTATAGATTACAGTTGTTAAAACCCTCACGATGTGAGTGTATTCAGTCTTATCTTTGCTATTATACAGAACTAAAGCTGTATATATCCCTGCCTTTTCTTGTTTATTTGCTACTCCATGCCATTGTCCATTTCACTGCGCTTTGATTCCTGAATCTGTTTTGTCAATTCCTCAGAGTCATCTCTGTGTCTTTTTCCATGAAAACTCCTAAACCTAATTCAGTCTCTCTGAACCCATCTGCCAGGCCTCTGGACATAATTATTTAATTAGGGCTGTTGGATGCTTGAAACATTTCCTCTTTCTTCTTTCCCTTCCCTAACTTCTGTTCTTAAAGTACAACCTTCTGACTACAGGAACCATCCTTCTGAAGGAGCTTCGCACATGCTGGTATTTTTTCTGTGCCTTAACTCCCTCAGAAGGAAAATGGGAATGCCTGCATGCTTTAAGATTTTGGTTTTTAAAAAATTTTTTTGTTGTGCTGGATTTGTTACTAGGGGTGCATTCTTGTAAAAATGTTTTCCAAATGTCAAGTTTTTTATGAATTGATTTGTTTGTTGCTCCCTGCTGTGTCTGAGGACACTTTGAAAATGAGACTTTTTTTTAAGAGTTTTATCCTGCTGTGAATATTTATATACACCAAGTTGCAATAAAACCAAACAATTTTCTCATTAGCAATGCAGTTTGCAGAAGGCAAATAATTTCTCCTGTGGCTGTGTCAGGGACATCATGCACTTGAAATAGGGGAGAGGAAAAACAGTTTCAAAAGAGAGGACTCAATATTAACACCATACAATTTAATAGAAGTCTTGAAATTAGCCCTTTCATCATAGCATATTTATTGTTTTAATTTACATTAGTGGCATTCGGTATTGGTGCATGAGGTATAAATGTAACTGCATGCTGCATGCGTAGGCAGGAGGTAAAAGGATTTAACAGAGCCCCTTCCTATGAGGAGTACCTGTACCAGACCATGACCCTGAATGAGGTTAGGTGAAAGTGGCACTAAAGGGCTTTCCCATGTGACTCCCTAAATGCTGAAGCATACCTGTTTTAGAGAGGTATGTGTTCAACAGGGGAGCTAACCTGGGGCTTCACTCTGGGAATCTCTGTTGCACAGCCTTTTGGATATGTACTTTTGGATATGCTGGAGGAAAGCCCGCATAGCTTCGGCAGCTGGATGACGGAGGAGCTTGCAGTGGTCTTTGCTCCCCATGCCTCCAGCAGAGTTGAGCAGAGCTCTGGTGTCAGTAAAACTCTCAGTCTGGGTTTCCTAACAGTGAAGTGCTTGTGAATGACAACAGACACTGCTGCTAGACTGAAAGTCTGTGTGCTCCCAGCTCTTTTGAGGCTGCAGGGAAGTCAACAGCTTCCTCTGTTAGTATTCTGCACCTGGCAAATACTTGCCATCTTCCTGGGATGGTGCTGCAGGGGATGCAGAGGTAGGATGTGTCTGTCAGGGTAATTTTTGGGGGGCAAGGAAGGGTAATGAAGGAAACAAACCATGACATTAGCAGGGTAAGAAGGCAAAAGCCACCAGTGGTCTGAGGCACTGATGAAGGTGGCACAGTAACTGAGACAGCAAAACTATCATGACTAGTTTAGATGCTAGTCACCCATTAGTTGGTGTCCCCATCCCAGACAGCTGGAGATGCAGCATCTGTGTTTGGGTGAAGAAAGTACATAGTTTTCTGGCAGGGGAGCATATGAGCTCCACAGGGCAAATAGAGGCTGGTTGTGTATTTTCTTTTTACCTTTAAAAAAGGTTATAGGGTGAGTGTTGGGCTGCTGGTGCTTTTGCTTTTGCATCTCTTGAGACCTGTGTTTGTTCCCACAGCAGAACGTCCATTTCTGTCCTGTTAGTGTGTCCATCACCACAGCATCAGATCTTTGCCATGAACAAAGAACAGGGCTAATATCTGTTGTGTGTGGATCTTCCCTTGCTCTGTTCCCTGGTGGGGAGATCTCCGTAGTAGTTTATTAAATAGCTGGTGTTCTATGTGTTGTTTCCTCTCCACTGACCTCCAGCAGCGGAGATGGAGTTTATAAAAGAGATGGCATCTTTTCCCCCGTTGTTTGTCTCACACTGTGCCCATTTGTAAGTATTTAGCATTGACAGGCTCTACAGATGTGCTGTTATTTCCTTTAGATGAAATCCCGTAGTCACACAAATGTCAAAACCTCACGCTTGCTCCCTCTGTGTTGCAAGACCCTTCCTGCCGCAGTAGCGGTGATGTGCAGAGTGGTGATATCTCATCTCCAGAACTGTCTCTCCTCAAAAGATGGGGCAAACAAGCAATTCTATAGAGCAAAGCAGGTTTTTCCTAAGAATGTTTTCAGTTTTGTTTCCCTTTCAGTAAAAGGATATACTAGTGGTTCTGTGAAGCTTGCTTCTTTTTTTATTCATTTTACTCATTCACGCAGGCACTGTGATAGCAGCCACTGAGTTAAACCCTCTGATTGATGAGTGTGCTCAGCTTGCAGGGGTAATGCTGTCCATTTGGAGGACAATGCAAATACAGAGGAATAACACTAGGATTTTTTTCAATGATCCAACTGGTTGTTTTTGCCCAGATGCCGTGTCTGTGTCACATGCCTCATGGTTTGGTGAGCGTTCAGCACAGCTTAGGGCAGCAATGCCAGGCACTGGCTGGGGAAAGGCATCTGCATGATTGATATACTATGAACTTTTCCATCTCAGATTTTGTTCTTTAGTGGGAATCCAAGTGGGATTAGGAACTGAAATAAGAGGTGAACAAGGGATATGATGAGAAGAGGGAAAAAACTGTACTGAGGGAAGTTGGGGATACAGAGTGGGGATGAGATGGGGAAAGGCAGGCAGTTTGGCTAAGAAATATTGCCACTGAGAGTGACAGGCAACTGGTTTAGTATTTAGTGGTGAATAGAGGGTGCTGGAAGACCGGCTTTGTACATGTAGAACGAGAAGGTACCTGGGCTCACTGCTTGTCCACCTGTTTATATTCAGAATAAGCTGGTTACTAGGTCTGCTTTTCCAGGCTTATGAAGGTGCGCAGGAGTTGGTGCTGTTTAGAGAGAGGAGTGGGTCTGGACCTGGTGCTGCACGGTCAGTAATGGCAGAACATCTCGATGGCTGTCCTGGACTCTCAGCAGCAGATGGTGTTCAGTCTTTTTCAGTTTGGAGACTATTAGAAAAAAGTGGAAATCTCTCCCACCACACCCCGGACCTGTGTTTGATAATTCCTTACTCTGTGTGCAAAAGCAGACTGGGTCTTGCAGGAGTGGAAGTCAGGTAGCAGTATTCTCCAGATCAAGACCAGGAAAGGGGAAGAGACCAGCTGAAGAGCTGGTTGGAAATGTAGGCTGTGGTAAAGATCTGCACCAGTGGGTGCATCTGCAGAAGAGAAATGGGGAGAACAGGAGATCACTATCCAGAAAGCAAAAGGAAAAACAGGGTGCACTGAGAGGAGAGCAAAGAGTGAAACAAGCAAACCTGCCATAGGGCAAACCCCTAGTACAGTTCTCAGATCCCTGTTCACTGCAGAGAGGAGCAAACTGAAGGTCCTTCAGAGCGGAGCTGCAAAAATGAGAGGAGTTTGTGAAATGAGAAGAGCTCAGGCAGTCAGATGTGCTCAGTCAGGAGAGAAAGACAAGACAACCATGTTTACCCATACATAAAAGGCTGCTGCAAAGATGAAAGAGTTAGACCAATTATTTTCAGTCATTGACAAAGGCTATTCAAAGAAAATGGATTTTGAGGGTCAGCAAGGAAAATCATTTAAATACTCCAGTGAAGCTTGTCACTTGCCAAGTTTTAGTTCTCTTGAAGCAGAAGGAATGATTTCAGTGGGCAAGATCAGCAGTGTAGCAAGAATACAGCTGGCAACCAGGGCTAGTTGTGAAATAGCCAGTGGACCCAACTTTCAGATTATAGAGCTTGCAGGGAAGAGTTGAAATATGCTGCTGTGCAAAAGGATGGATGCAGATCCTGGTAGACTCCCAAACCTCAGCCCCTGCATTTCCAGAAGAAGGTACAGTTGCTGCAGTTACAGAAAGGCTCTTTTAAAATTGGGAAGGAGAAGTCAGCTTTGCTTTTATTTTTGTGATTGGATAAGTAATAGAGAATGTGGTGGTATGCACTTAAGACCAGTTTTATGAATGCAGTAGCTACGGCTTGTTGCTCTATATGGCTTTGTGCTATGCATGTTGCTGTGGTATAGTGTAGATGAGTCAAACAATATGAAGCACGGAAAGGCAGTCATCTGCAGAATATTTTCACCTGGGTTATACTTTCCCCAGAAATACCAAAGCATGTAGGGGAATGTTGGTGGATTTATATCTTGGATAGCAGTAGTGTACTCCAGGGTCCACCAGGGTGCTGTGTGTACGCCTCCTTCCTTTTCATGCTCTGGTGAATATAATAAAATAACAGTGGAAAACTTCTGAAAGCAAATCAACCTGAATTGCCAAACCACAATGTAATACCTAACACCTCTGGATGCGCTAAGTTGACTCTGGCTGTATGAATGCAAATTCTAGCCAGACAAAGTCAGCAGTAAGAGTATGTTGTAAGTGGTAAATCTAAATGAAAGATCCCATTAATCTTCACCCATTTATCTTAGTAACTTCTGCTGAATGATCTGTGACAAGATTGCTGGAACATTGAACGAGGACTATGATGGAAAATATATTTCCTACCTCTAACAAGTACAGTTTCAAGCTAGATTCTGTCATTCTTGCTTATATTCAGTAATAACTTTTTGGCTTATGTAAATCCATTTGCTTGCTAAGAGAAAGATTACTGCATAAAGGTCTGGACAGATATTATGGTGATATTATAGTTTGGTTTTGCTTATACCTATCTGTGGCCCCGTCTCCATTTTTGGCATGCATTGTATTTTATCCTTTAATATTGTGTTAGCCCTGCTGACATGTCAAACCAGATATGTAAGACCATTTTCATATGATCTTTTTTTTATCTGATCAAGCACTTGATCTACTACTTGAAATTTCTTGCCCACATGGCCTCTAGCAATACTCTACTGACAACTACTTCACTGAATCTGGCATGCAGTAATCCTTTAGCATTAATATGTTTTCATCTAGTCCCCAAGGTTGTTTTCTGCTTCCCTTCTCTGGCAATGGTTTTCACCCTAGTGTAAGCATGCTGCATGGAAAGCATACCTCCTGCAGACACCCTGTGGGTACTTCTTTCTTAATATTGGCTGTAAACTGTGGCAGCTGGACAGCATGTGCACAACCCATTCAGCCACCCTTCTCAGCTGGCAGAGAAAAAGGAACAGAAAGCTGCAACCTGCAGCCACTGTAGTTGTCCCACACTGACTGGATTGCTAATGTGAGCAGAGCCTGCTGCTCACTTCAGGTTAGTTTACTGAATCTGCAGGACACCTTATTGCATATAGAAGAAAAACCAGCACAGTAAGTGGAAATTAAATGTATTCTCCCTACCTGTCAGGGTAAGCAGTGTTTATTTGTATGTGTCTGTATAATCTAGCATGAAAATGTGCAGCAGCATGACCTCTGCACTGATTTTGCAGTTGGGCTTACATCACTGGAGCCTGTTCTTAATTTCCACGGGAGAGCATGAGAGGACAATGAAGATGCATTAGCCCTGTAGAAATTGTGCAGTTGCAGTGAATAATGAGTGATGTCACTGCAAGTAGCCCTGCAGTCTTTTATGAGGTAATGTGATCTTTGACGTCAATGGGAAGTTTGCTTCCACAAAAGCTAAACAGGGACTGAAGGATTTGGTTCCATGGGGTTTTACGAAGCACAACTGTCAGAGCCACTGAAAGAAATCAGGATGTAATTTCACTGGCAGCCCTCCTAGTGTATCTATTCACAATGATTTTCGCTGCCACCTTGGTTTTCTGCATTGCTTCTCTGGTGTATATTTTTGTGTCCACACTTTCCAGACAGTTTTTCTTCACCCACTCCATTAAGGCCATGAAGTGGGGGAGCAGGCAGGTTTGCTCTTCACCAGCTTCACTCTGAGTCACTCTTGTAGGAAGTGCAGTTGCACATGAGCTTTTGGGAGTTAAGCAGGGTGCCAACCTGCTGCCTTCCTATTCAGTTTGGGTAGAAGAGCACTGTTCATTGTCTGTGCTTGCATCGCAACCCCTGAGCCAGTTACACCCAGTTGTGTGTTCATGCTACTCTTGAGGGTCAGTTGTATTGTTTTTTGTCCCCCTGTAGGGGACAAGATCATGAAAGCACAGGGGAAAACACACCTCAAACAGAAATATCTGAGGGTTTGAAAGAACTGTGGTTTTGAATAGCAGGGCTTTTGGTGGAATTACATGGCATGATAAGGCATGACTCTAAGCAAAAGCAGTGGGTGCAAGAGAATAGACAATCTCACCCACTCATTTGGGAAGCCCCGATAAGGACATATCATAATGAACTCAACTTATTTTTCTGGCTGGCAACTTCCAATTATATCCCAATTAATTTATTCGTTTCGTGATGAACTTCACTTCCAAATCAGGGTAATGTTCACATTCTCTTTGATAGGTTGTATTAGGCAACTTTGTTTTGAGAGGCTGATTTTAGGGAAAGCCTCCCTCTCCCCACCCCATAGCCTGTCCTGTCAAGCTGGGAACTTCCCATGATCCCAGCAAACAACTTTCACTCGTTGTGGGCAGACACCTGTATTTATAAAAACTGGGAAAAATTATCTGACCTTGTCCTAAAGCAACTGGCAGAGATGAGCAGAACGTGAGTGTGCCTGTGTGTATGTGAAGAGAAATAATGTGAGGATGAAACCAGCAACAATCCTAAGACCAATCTTAAATGTATGAAGTGCATTTTCAAAGTTGGGGATAAAGCCAGTTACTTGCAACACCTCAAGAGAGGTTTGTGGGAGAGCATTCTGTTTGGGGCATGGGGAATGTCGTGCCTGAGGGGAAGCCCTTGGCTAAGTTCACCTGAAGGTTGCAGTGGTCCTGATGGGTGGAGGGAAGCAGGCACAGGAAGAGCAGTGGCCAAGTCCAGTCACTTTTCTTGCAGTGCTATGACTCTGGGGCAAGACTTGCAAGGCAGGGAGCAATTCCTATCACATTTCAAGAAGGGTATGAGTAAACTTCCCAGGTAGTGAGGAGCACATAGCTGTCTGGCTTTTTGGTGTGCACTTTCTGTGCAGACTTACTGTGCTTCTGTGCAGACTTACAGCTCCATTTATGTCACTTCCCCCCCACCATGTAATTCCCTGTAGCGTAGTGATGGGGAGGGGTTATGCTTGCTCTATTAATTCATTTATTTTAATGGCAGAAGAGGATAAGGAACATATTGGTTTGTTGCTACCTGAGGTCCCTTTCCTGGTGGATTGTGGTAATTTCTGTAATATCACGCTTTTGGTTTCACAGTTTCTGAACACTGCCATCGTTATGGAGCACCACCAGAAACTTGTCTTTCTGCACTAGAGCAACCTGACTTGGGCTTGTAAATACCATCCATTTCACCAGCATGACAGCTAGAAAGGTTATTTGGCCAAAGACCCATGGGAAATAAGTGACAGAAGTCTGTGCTGGTCTTCAAATTACTAAGTCACTGTATAATCAATAAGATTTCTCATAGTTGAGGCCCTTACTCTCTTGATTTAGCCATATATAAAACCTTGTATCACATCAGTCATTTTAACTTGTGCTGCATAGTAGATTTTGAGCCTGTAGACCTAAGTTTTTTTCAGATACTTGGGAAAAATCCTGCCACTTGTAGATTTATGATGAAGTTAGGGGACAGAGAGTTGTAGTGAAGATAATGTTTTGATGCTGAATGCAGTGCTTGGGAATAACTGTTCTGAGTCTGGCCACCCTGAATGAAATATTACTCAGTGTGAGGGAACATAGGCTGCAATGAGAGGCCAGGACTCCTGCCTGGAGTCACTGTGTGTGGGGGATGCTGATGTCCACATTGCCTTAATGCCTGTGGGCTGCATTGGTATGAAAATCACTCATCAGCTAACAAACACTGGAGCACAGAGTGTGTGAAAGAAAGGGTGCTGCTCTGTTATGGCACCCCTCTGGTGTCTTGACTGCCGGAATACTCTCTCACCAATTAAACAATGAAAATGGAAAGTGCCAGACTGTCTGCACTGGTGCAAGAAGATTAGGGAGCAATATGCTCTAGGGAAGGGCTGGGTCACTGTGGAATATGTTTGCCAACAGGATTTCTTAGGTGATGCATGTGATTCAGGAGTCATGCCAGCCTCTGGCAATTCTGCTGGTTTTTGTTAAGTTGTGCCTTTGTCTGAAACTGCTGAGTACCCCATCCCAGTTCTGCAAAGCTAGGTCATTGGTGTCAGAAGACTATGTGGGTCTTTGCTAGAATGCAAATGGAGGTTGTCCAGGAGGGGTGAGACAGGAAGAGGTCAGATGCAGATTGGTGACAACTTGGTTGTTGGTGGAGGCTGTGTTGTGGTGTCCTATGAGACAAAAAGGTCACCTCCTTCCATTTTGGAAGTTTTCTCAATAGAACTAGGTGGTGTGCTAGGTCCTTGGTGCCAGTAATCAGGGGAACTGGTACAGACCCATTCTGACTAAATTACCTCGTATAATGGATAAAGCAAAATACATAGCTGGGCACCATGCGAGTTTTCAGACACATGACTTTTCTTCAGGTCCACTGTAGATACTAGTGTATGTTTTCAGGCTTGCTTGGTGACAACTCGAACCTGTTCCAGCTCTCTTCTAAATTTTTGGTTTTCTTTGGCTTCTATGCCTTTTTTTTTTTTTGAAGTTGAGGGGTTTTTTGCTATTTTTTTCTTCTGAGATTATCTTTGCTGTCTTAGTCCTAGACAGGAGTGTAAGTTTATGCCAGGCAAGTGCTACTCTGTGTGAATGTACGCACATAAGATATTAGTGACAGAAGTGTCACTAAGTGTCATGGACAGTCATTCTTCTCAGTGGCTGAATCATTTTTCAAACTGTACTTTAAAATGTACTTATGGGATTGCTCTGCTTTCTTGAGCACGCCTCTGCAATTTTATGTAGATGAGTTTTCTGCTTTACAGTGGGAGGCACATAAGATGAAGTCTGATGGTTTTTATTTAGGTATTTGTATGCAACTCTGGCATTTCATTTTGCAAAAAAAACAGGTTATTTTTATACAGAAAAATGCATGTTGTTCATTTAAGTGACTGCAGCAATTCTGCCAACTCAGGCATTAAGAATGCTCTAGTAATATTGAATGTTTTCCAGAGGACAACATAAAATGACATTTACTTCAGCTGCCAGACCTGAAGTTGTGAAGTTGGCCATGTTTTTAACCTGAGTTAGCACATCCTAACCCAACCACTGTCTTAGCTAGTGACTACATCTGAGCCTCTCTTTGCTTTAGTATAATTTGAAGTAAGAAGCAAAACCAGATGTGCAAGTCAGTAGGGGAGTTGTAGCTCGTATAGCATAAATGGTAAGAGTGTAGCACTTTCACTTTTTCGTAATGTGTTCTATGGATCTTTAAGCAACTACACAGGGTAATAAAGGAGGAAAATAAATGGGCGATTTGAGGATTTAGGTGTAGAAAGAGGTCACCAGTGGAGTCAGACAAGACTCTGTACTGTTAAACATACTTATAACTGTCCTGGTTTTGACTGGGATAGAGCTAATTTTCTTCTTAGCAGCTAGAATATCACTGTGTTTTGGTTTCAAGATGGGATGTGGTCTGAAAAGAATGTTGATAATATACTGGTGCTTTTAGTTGTTACTAAGAAAATCAAGGATGTTCCAACTTCCCATGTTTTGCTAGTCTGCAGGTGCAGAAGAAACTGGGAGGGAGCATAGTAAAATTAACAGACCCAGACATCTGGCTATGCCAATGGGATATTACATATCCTATAATGTCATATTCAGTATATTAATGAGGGTTGGCCAGATCTGGGGAATCTCTTGGGCTCTCTCTCTCTCCTCTAGGACTGTGGTTTCAGTTTCAGGATTATCCCTGCTCTGGGATGGCTAGCTGGAAACAGGCTGGGCATCGGTCAGTAGGTGGTGAGCAGCTGCACAGTGCATCACTCATCTGTATATTTTGTTATTACTGTTATTGTAATGATTATTGTCATTATTATTTTATTTTGATAATTAAATTGTTTTTATCTCAACCCATGAATTTTCTCACATTTATCCTTCTGATTCTCTCCCCATTGCATTGGGGGAGGGTGAGTGAGAGGCTCTGTGGTGTTTGGCTGCCAGCCAGGTTTAACACACCACAATAACTTATGGCAAGCAAGTGAATAGTGAGGAGAAAGGTTTGCTGATAATACTAACCTTATTCAGAGTTTTAAAGATTGACTACCTGGAGATCTTGTGATGAACAAGACCCCAGAGACACTCAACGCCAGAGTGGAGGGAGAAGGTGGGCTGAACTGGAGACCTGTCTGCAGCCCATGGACATCCCTATGCTGGTGCTGGGAGCTGCATCCAAAGTGGTCCATGACTCCATGGGAAGCCTACATTGTAATGCTTTGTTCCTGGACTCTAGCAGCCTGCAGAAGGAACCTCATGCCAGGAAGAGGTGAACTGACTGGGACCAAAGCAATTTGAGCCCGGGAAGAAGGGAGGGGTGGGGGAAGGTGTTGTAAGATGTGGTTGTTATGTCTAGATAGATGAATGATAATGAATTAAATTGATTTTTCTTCTCCAAGTTGAGTCTGCTTTGCCTGTGACCATAACTGGTGAGTGAGCCATCCATGTCCACATTTCAACACACGAGCCCTTTGTTGTGTTTCTCTCCCCAGCTCACCATGTGGGGGGAGTGAATGAGGGACCATATGGTCTTAGCTGTGGCTGAAACCACCGCAGTTTTATACAGTCTCTTAAAACAGCTGGGTGAAGTAACAGGAGAAAGGTCCACTGGAGGCTATAGAACAGCTCACCATCTCTGGCTTGGGAAGCTACTAGGAGAATATCACATCATGTTTGCCATCTTTGTATGCTTGTGGTCACAGCTCATGGCAGGGTACTTGGGAACTCCATTATGGTCCACATGTTTATTCTTCAACTAGAAATAATGTTCATACTGACTGTACAAATAGGTGGTTGTATTGTTTTTCCCTTTTCCCTGACAGGAAATGTTCCTGTCTGGATGCTTTCTAGCATCTGCAGATACAACCAAGCGGGATGGTGTTGGTCTTCTTGGAGCTCCATTGAAAGTCAGAAAGGGAAGTCTTGTGTGTTCATACTCTGTACTGCTCCAGCTGGTTCTGTCCCTTGTGAACCTCTCAGGCTAGCTTTTTGAGGGTCTGATGCAAGATAAGAATCAAAAGCTCTGGGAATAGTCCTAGTAAAGAGATATCTTGTATTTGCAGGTTATCCAGTTCAGTGAAAACCAAAACATTTAATGCAATCATGTCAGCTTTTCCTGCAAAGGAGAATGCTGTGGTCAAAAGGCAGTATTTTCCATTTTTCCATTTAAAACAGGTCCGTCCTACTGGTGTTTTTGATTCATATTACAAGTACAAATCATTCCTAAATAAATTCAGTGCACTGAAACGCATGTCATGTGGAAGAGTCTTGTGTTAGGAGTGCTGTTGTTCTGGGACTGTACCGTGCCTTGGGATGGAAACAGATTTCAGATTCCTTGCCCCAGTCAAACCAGTTTCTGTTCTCTGTCCCACACTGCTCATCTTAGGTTGGAAATGGGAAGTTTTACTACCTAAAACCTAAAGCATACACTCAGAGGACGCAACACTGAAAGGTACTGAAAGTGCCTCCAACCTGTCAGTGGATCCTTGGTGAACACCTAGGGGAAAGGCGAATACACAGTGAGCTTTCTTAGCATTGTCCCCAGTTCTCAGTGGAGGGTCTTCCTGAGCCTGCAGAATCTCCGAATTTAGAGTCTGGATTTTATTTTATGCATTCCATCCTGATTTTCCTAGAAGACGTGACTTTTTGCCACTCCAAAGTGGTGTTTGTCTCTGGCACAGGCAGGCTGAGAGCAAGACTGGGAGACTGCTCGGCTCCACAGTATTTGCCAATGTCTCTATGTTTATTTGTTAACGTGTGTCCTGTGTGCAAGGAGCACTGCTTTCTCTGCTCTTACTTGGCAGTGGGGCAATGAAGCATCCTTGAGCTTCCCATCCAAAACACACCTAGGGGAAAGGAGTGTGCCCTTGCTTTGAACCATGTTACTATGAGCACCCTGGTGGGACTCATTCTGTTGATGTGCTTGTGGATGTGCTGAATAGCATCAAGCATGTGGTCCAAGTGATACTGAATGTCATGCATGCACATCTGTGCTGAAAAACTGACATAAAAATCTTAACAGTGGAGAGAGAAAAACAAACAAAGAACGCCTTAAACAGAAGAAAACAGAAAAGTAGATTGTGTTCTGTGAAACAGGATCCAGTAAGGATTGTCTGTGGATGGAGAGCAAGAACTATCTTGGAGATTTTTCTTGGAGCATCACTGTATCACAGGAGATCAGAAGAAGGCCACTGCACTGGAAAAGGTCTGAAACTGTCTCCAGAGAAGGCTAAGCATTTTTACTGATGACTTCTCACACAATACTGCAAGAATAGCTAACACTGCTTGAGCCTATTTTCTGTCCTTTAATAAATTTTCCCCTGTATTGCAAGGATAAATTTCATTCAAAGGTTCACACTGTGTCATCTTTTTCATATTGACAGTTCTGTTATGCCACTATTGAATTAGCCCTAACAGAATTATTTTCTCCCAAATTATTCTTCCTCAAGAAGATCCTAAAAAAGCTTTGGAAACTATGTGGCCTATAAACATGAAAATCTGAAATGTTTCTAATGCTTGATTTTTCTTAACAGAAACTATAACACCCTTTTTCAAAGTGGGTATGCGTATGTTACAACAATGACAACTCTGTTAATAAATAATTCAGTTTGAGAGCAATAGAAACAAGGGCAAAAATCAGAAGTCTGTGAAGAGTTTTTAAGAAGAGGACAAATAACAAATGCATAGCAGATTTTCCTTTGACTTTCCTGTCTGATGCATTCTCTTGAAGCGTAAAAATATACTGCTTAAGAACAGTACGTGGGGAAATTTTGAATCTGAGCTCTGCAAAGAGGAAAAAGAAGGCTGTCAGGTACTTTAAAGAGATGGGCGTAGTATTAAAAAATGTCATTATATATACTGAAATAGGTGTATACAAACCTCATCCCTAAATTATTGGAATCAAATCACAAAATCTTTACTGTAAAAAACCAAAGGTGAAATATAATTTTATTTCTGGTGAGAAAAAAAAAAAATCAATAACCTTCAAATAATTTCTTACCTGAGTGGAAGTCATAACATGAAACAAAACATTATTGTTTATCCTTGAGTCATGAAGTGGAAATAAAAGACAACTGAAAGATTTGAGCCAATCTCTGCCTCAGGACACATCACAAGAATTTCACTGAAGTTACAGATGTAACTGTAGGCTGAATTAGACCCCAAAATAAGGCTTAAGCAGTATAATTTCTGTTGATATAAACTGTAGTTTTTATTAATAGTGACTATATCCAGTGTAATTCTTGTGTATTACATGTGTATAATTACTCTTCCTCAGTTCCAAAACAGAGTAGTGCAAATCTGGAAAAAGTGGATGCAGTTGTTGGAATCAGTCTCTTTCTCCTTTGTCACTGGTTCCACCTCTGTGTTCTCTGATATCTAAGTAAAAGATTATTTTATTCATAAGGTTGGTTATTGAAAATCACAATATGGAAAGTTTGTGTCTATGGAAGGGAATGCTCTCCAAAAACTTCAGAAAAGGTTTTTATTATGCATGCATGGTTATCCTTATTATTCAAGTCATTATTATTTTATCATTCACCAGTTAGAGTTACTGAATAGTTAAAACATCTAATGGATAATTTATGAGTGGAAGAAGAGGACCTCCCTGTTTATTAAGAGGGTCACACAAGCAGACAGAATCATATAAATCTTAAATGACCATTCAGATGGAACAAAAATTTGTATTTGTTATTTCATTTTAATGAACAAGGCCTAGGTTCATATTAACCAGGGCTGCAGAGATTATTTGCAGATACTTTAATTTTAGTAAAGGTTTATAATAGTGACACTGCTAAAATTCTCAACTTTTTAATTTTCTTGCCAAGCAACAGAAAAAAAGAGGAGTACCACTGTGCAGGATGAACCTGTTGCTCATTCAAGCAGGTCTGGTCATGGCAGACAGGCAAATGCTGTAGGTTTCAGTGCTCCCTCCTTAATCAAACTTTGTTACCATTGCACTTCATGGGAGAACTGAGTTAGGTGGCAGCGGAGTCTGGTCACTGCAGGGCTGGCCAACGCATTACACCTTGGCTTTTAACTGTGGGTGAACTACTCTCAAAAGCAAACACCTGGGAATAAAGTTGAGACCCATTGCCTAGTATTACCTTAATGCTTCATATGATCAAGGGAATGTTAGGTGGGAAGGGTTGGCAGTCAGCATACTCTGTGTCGTTGCAAATAGTATCAAACCTGTGCCTCCACAGAAAGGTCCTGGACACATAAAGCAGTGGACTCATGGTAGTAGCCCAGGGAAGACAGTGTAGGCGTCATCTCTTGAACTATTTCTTCTCTCAGACAGCTAGGTGGAGAGAGGAGTGTTACTGTAGCATCATCTAAGCAAGGTAGGTGAGGTGCTTAGGGGCTTGGTTTAGAGGTGGAATTGGTAGTGTTAGGTTTATGGTTGGACTCAATGAAATTAAAGGTCTTTTCCAGACACTACAATTCTATGATTCTACATGTCCCACTTATGATCTGCAACTGTCATGCTAGACAGGCTAAGGGACAGGTTGTGTTATAATGAGGCAGGAGGGGCACATCACACGCAGCAGTTTCAAGAAACTGCTAGCTAACTGGAAACTGGTGTAATTTCAGTTGTATGTCAAGGATTTATAGTTCCGTGGACTATAGTCACAAATCCTGAAAGCCAGAATCGTTTTTATTTAGCTGCTTACTTTTAAGCATGTAAGTCCATTTTACATGGGTGGGTCTTTCTAATTTAGTATCTTGACTCCAACAAGCATCAGGAATGGGTGCTTAGGGAAATAATATCTGGCAACTGTGCATTGGCATGCACACAGGCCCTTGAACAATGCTGCACCACTGTACCTTCCTGGTTGTCTGCAGCTTGACAACTCCACGACACAACATTTGCATTTGCATCATTGTGCTTAATTTTTTGGGTGAATGGTGGACTTTTCCAGTCACATCTCTTGAACTCACTCAAGACAGTCCCTGAAAGTGGCCCTGTATCTTTCATTAACTGGAAATTGATAAGTTTGCAACATACACTCTCTCTCAGGAAAGTCATGGGACAATTTTGGTGTGTGCAGTTGTTAGTGTCACTGAGAAGGCAGGAGGATTGTTTAAACAGCTGTGGTTGAAGCAGCCAGTTTGTGGTCACAGTGGCTTGGTGGAAGGATGTGAACTGATTCACCAGAGGACATTGGTGCTTTGGGAAGCAGTGCTCATGGTGGCTCACAAGATCTCCCAGGAGATCATGAAAATCACCTGGGCCAGAAAGTATGATAATTTAAACTAAATAATTTGGTTGGTTAGGTAAATAGTGACTCACTGAGTGGGGCTTTCATAGCTGCATCGTCAACTGCAATGTGGAGCATTTACTGGAGGGATAAGCAGATAGAACATGAGATCTCAGTATATTAGGAAATCTTATGGTGTCAATAAAAAGAGGGGGTTTATGAGATAAGCTTTGAGAAGAGAAATTAAATATATTCCTTAAAGTTAATCAAGAGTTTGTAGACAGGAACACAAAGTTTACATGGAAGAGCTCTCTGGAGAAAAGAGATCTGTAAGTAGTTCTGCGTTCGTAATTCATGTGAACTACTCAAGCCTAATACTTGGAAGCACAGTCTATGCAAAATATGAAAGAAGAGAACAGTTCTCAGGGTGTCTTGAGGGCAAATTCAGAAATTCAGAGGTGCAGTGTTGCATTTTGTGTGTTAGCATGATATGAATTGACAGATGAGGTGTACTGAGTTTGCTAAAGAGAAGCCTTGAAATACTTCCCTGGGTTTCTTAATGTCCTCAGCTGATCAACCTAAAAAGGCCACTAGTCTATATGCATGGATAAGAGCTCATTCTGCTCTGCTCCTTGTGATGTAATTTAAATCTGTGCAAAAGGATGTAATAAAGATTTAAAGATTTGTCTTTCCTGTTTGTTTTGTGCTTGTTTTTAAGTAAATCACCTCCGTAGTGTGGAAAGGAGCTTGATCTTTCTTGATGGAGTTCCAATCAGATTTCTGTATAATTGTTTAGTGCCATTTCCTGTTATATTATTTGGCTGGTATTTCAATGTCACCTTAATAGCAATGAATAGTTGTGTGTAATATTTTATATAAGTGATTTAGCATTGCACTTCTATCACCTCTGTGCAATATTATTTTCTGTTCTCCTAGGGGAGAAAAATATTCTAGGTCTTGTTTTTATCTTTAGACTAAAATAAATAACTAGAATTATTCAGAAATAAATAAATTATTAATGCTAGGTGTATTGTCCCACTTTTATTTGTCTTGGGGATATGTTTACATTTTGCATGCCTCTAGGTGAATTGATGGATTTTTCTCGGTATTTTTAGTTACTGTTTTCTACGAGGAAAAATTATAGTGTTGAGAACTAGAGACTATTAAAAAGTGTAGCTGCTATAGTCAAGAAGTGTGTGTTTTCTCTGGAATGAAATTTAATGTCTCCTTTATTCCATGTAGAGGAGCAAGTGAACATAAGCAAAATGTAAACAATTTTTACTTCTGGGTGCCTAATGGAGGCTGAATCGAATTGGCTCTGGAGCTCCATTCTACTTGCCTAATAGATTATGGTTTTTTTTTTTTCCCTTTATGGGCTTTTATTTTAATAAATTTCTGATGAAAAAGGGACATAAAACACTCCTCTGAAGAAATATTTTCTTGAGGAACTACCTCTTTTACCAGATCTGAAAGCTCAGGCTCTTGTGCAGATTGATATTGTCACAAAAGAACTGTTCTTCCATACCAAACATTGCTATTATAGATGCAATCTGCAAATGGACCTTTACAAGGTAATGATTTATATGTACCAAAAATTGATTTGATACAAAATATAGTTCATAACAGAAGGGGTAAGAAATTTTGGAGTGATTTTTGCAAAGGTCATTTCTGAAATACAATTCAGCATATCCCACGTATATAGTTCAATGAGCTCAGCCCTCTTTCACTATGTTTGGTGGAAAGGTTCCTATTCATTCAATGGGATTTGGTTTATGGTAGCTGAAGTTGTGAATGTGCCTGATTTTCACCTGCACAGTATATGCGTATAACTACAGTTTCCCGTGAGCATATTAAAAAGATCTGAAAAATACTTTTTTATAACTACCATTGGAAAAAGGACAATGATAGTTCTTTTTTGAGAATCAAGTAATCTGACCAACAATTGGCTACTGAGAGCTGGAGCAACAATGGAGAGAGATTGTGTGTGGTGACTTTTCATGAAATATCCATCTACTTTAGGCACAGTAGTAGGAGGAAGAGACACAAAGGTCAATTTTAATCTCTACTTCCTGAAAGCGCTGCAATTTTGAATGTGAACCACAAAAGTGATGAAAAAGAAAAAAAATTGCTGTGTTTACTAATTGATAGGCAGTTCCCCATTTCTTTTTCAGTTGTGACTTTTTTACTGAGACTAATTTTATGTGTGAGATTTTACTGCAAATAAACTTTTCCATTTTATGCCCATAAAATATCCTCTTATTCTCCCTAGAAAGTGACTTTAGGAAAAGCTAAGCTAGCAGAAAACCTCTGCAGGATAATAATATGTTTTGGAAACACATGTACTTCTGCCTATTTGCAGAGATAAAGAAGTGATTGTAGTGATTTGGATTAATTTTATTACCCTGAGATAATTTCAAATATAATTCTGTTTGCCTTCTATTTTTCTCAGAAAATTCTAGCATGAGTTGCGTCTCTAATCTTACAAGTTGAACAAGAGTACTTTTAAATAAATTATTTAAAATTAAAATTCAGTGCATCGGTGTGAATCTTCACAACTCAGAATCTGAATGGTTTCTCCCTGAAATGTGTCTTTTCTTTTCAGCATCCATCTGAAATGACTGGATTTTTCCGAAATGACTGGATTTGGGCCCTATATTTAACATCATGCTGTTATGTACTAGAAATTTTGGTTTAATTAAAAATCCCTTATGTCGGTTACTTGGCAATCTTACTGACATCACTGTCACAATTTTTTTAAAGTGCTAATTCTTAGGTAGTTCTTTTGAACAAACTACCTCATGCTTTGGTTTTTTATGCACACATAACAATAGTTAAAGATTTTGAAAACCACATTTTCATGGCTAAAAATGACTTATCTCTGATTTTTTTGTGTTTCTGATCACCAACCTATGAACTTGCATTTTAGGGAACAATTTTAAGGAACTACTTCATTTTATGAATCCAGACTTCAGATGTTGCAGAATTTTCCCCCCTTCCTCCCCAGATGCATTTCTTAACAAGTAAATTATAATGGTATTTTCTTCTTTTTAGGAGCTTTCTTTGAGTTAAGTAACCATTATCCTTTAAGTACAGGTTTCATTGGGATGGACTATCTTGGAAGAAGTTTATCCTAAAACTTAAAGAATTTTCCCAGTTTGTATTAGGCATTACTGGTATAATACAAAAATTGGTACTTGAAAGAATCTTCGTCTGTCTTTTTTTTTTTTTAATCAGGTTTTTTACACTTTTCCAATAAAAGACTGACTTTACACTTTTATTTTTCTGTTTTGAACTTTTCCTTTACTTTTGCATCACTGTTAGGGAACAATAAATATTTTTTGATGAAGAAGATCTCTTCAGTGCCTGTTTTTCCAACAGGCAGGCTTTAAAGGTCTGTCATAGGCTGAAAAGTTGAGGGACTGAGGGACTAGTGCAAACTAATGGCACTCTATGTCCCAAAATATCTTAAATAAAATTTAGGCTGTTATGTCCACTGTGTGCCCTTTTACTGCAGTAAAAGCATAGCCATCCAAAGAGAAGCTGTTTTAAAGCCAGATTATCAATGTCAGCTGAGTTTACCCCTTGGAGAAATAGGCCTATCCCACCACAGGAAAGGACACAACTTCATACCAATGTTAAAGGAATTTCTTCACCCTAGGTTTCCCACAGCAGTCTTAAATACCACATTCAGGAAAATGAACAGTTTAATTGAGTGGTATAGCAACAAGAGCATCTTGAGCTGGGTGCCTCTGGAGAGGGACCTAGAACAAGGAAGTCCCTGGGCATGTATACCCTGACAGTCTGTGCACCCACTGCTCATGTGCTGTCATGACTCTTGCTTGCACCTCTTGGCCCAGTCGTAATTCCTGGTCTGGGGTCTTCTTTTTCCTTATTGGTTTCCTTCTCTGTCTCCAGGTGGACCACCCTAGGTGTTCTTATCTGGACAGGTTGTGGCTTCTGCTGATAGTCGTAGACTTCTTATCTCCCAATTTGCACTGTTTTTAGGGCCTTCCTGTGCATAACTAAGCAACAGTTCAAGATATATTCAACTTTTCTAGGTGAAAGTTCATGGCTTGTGGCTTGAGGCTTCAGTAAATCTAGATACTCATGTGTGGTGGTTTCAGCCACAGCTAGGACCATGTGGTCTTGCACTCACTCCCCCTACCTGGTGAGATGGGAAGAGAATCACACAAAGGGCTCATGGGTTGAAATGAGGACAGGGATGGCTCACTCACCAGTTATGGTCACAGGAAAAGCAGACTCAACTTGGGGAAGAAAAATAAATTTAATTCATTGCCATTCATCTGAGTAGCACAGTGAGACATAAAAACCACATCTTACAACACCTCCCCCCACCCCTCCCTTCTTCCTGGGCTCAAATCACTTTGCTCCAGATTTCTCTACCTTCTTCCCTCCAGTGGCACAGGGGGCAGGGAATGGGGGTTCCGGTCAGTTCACCATTATCGCTCTTTCTGGCATGAGATCCCTTCCGTGCGCTAAAAGAGTCCAGGAACAAAGTGTTCCAACATGGGCTTCCCATGGGGGTGGACCGCTTTGGGCACAGCTCCCGGCTCCAGCATGGGGACATCCACAGACTGCAGACAGGTCTCTGGTCCAGTGTACTTCCTCCCCCTGCTCTGGGGTCCCTCCCCACCCACGGCTCTGGGGGTGTCCTTGCTCATCAAATGAGCACTCAAAGTCACAACTGCCCTTGGGAGCTTTCAGCTCCAGCATGGAGTCCTCCATGACCTATATATATTGAGGAAGTGTGGACTGGATGATCAGGTAGTGAGGTGGACTGTTAACTGGCTGGTGGGAAGAAGCCAGAGAGTTGTGGTCAATGGGGCAGAGTCTAGTTGGAGACCGGTATCTAGTGGGGTCCCTCAAGGGTC
>NW_010296269.1:0-5934 GCF_000700745.2 Antrostomus carolinensis | reverse complement strand
CCTGGTCTTCCTTTTGTTATTGATGTACCTGTTGTCTTTAACCTCCATTGCCAGATTCAGTTCCAAGTGGGTCTTAGCCTTCCTAGTTACATCCCTGCAGGCCCTGATCACATTCCTATATTCCTCCCAGGTGGCTAGACCCTTTTTCCACATTTCATGGAATTTCCTCTCCCATTTGAGTTTTTCCATGAGCTCCCTGCTCATCCACACAGGTTTCCTGCCACTCTTGCCTTATTTCTGTCTCCTAGGGATGCAACGATCTTGGGCTTGGAGGAAGTGGTGCTTGAATGTTAACCATCTGTCTTGGGCCCCCTTACCTTCCAACACTCTAGTCCATGATATAACCCCTAGTAGGTCCTTGAAGAGGTTGAATTTTGCTCTTCTGAAGTCCAGGGTTACAACACTACTTATTGGCTTGCATCTTCCACGTGAGATCCTGCACTCCACCATCTAATGGTCACTGCAACCCAGGCTGCCCCCAACCTTCACATTCCCAACCAGCCGTTCCTTGTTAGTAAGAACAAGGTCCAGAAGCACACCTCTCCTCATTGGCTCTTCTACCACCTGCATCAGAAAGTTATCCTCCATGCACTGCAGGAGCCTCTTGGACTGTGTGTGCCTAACCGTGTTGATTTTCCAACAAATATCAAGGTGATTGAAGTCCGCCATGAGAACCAGGGCCTGTGATCTTGAGGCTACTCTCAGCGGTATGTAGAAGGCCTCCTTCACCTTCTCATCCTGATCAGGCAGCCTATAGTAAACACCCACAACAATGCCACCTGTGTTAGCCTGCCCCTTAAATTTCACCCATAAGGTCTCTACTCGTTCATCATCCATCTCGAGGTGGAGGTGGATACATTCTACTTACTCTCTCACATAAAGGGCAACCCCGTCACCCAGTCTTGCTGGTCTGTCTTTCCTAAAGAGGACATACCCACCTATGACAGTATTCCAATCATATGAGCTGTCCCACCATGTCTCCATGATTGCAATGAGGTTGTGGCACTGTGACCACACACAGGTTTCTAGAACTTTCTGTTTATTCCCCATGCTGCGTGCATTTGTATACAAATACTTAAGAGAGGAGAAGGGAGTAGAGCATCCAGGTATCCCCACGGGGATGCAAAAGGACCTCCTGTAGTTATGCACACCCTTGAGGTGACTGACCTTCTGGCTCCAGTCATGGGATGCAGCTAAGGAAGACTTGTTACTCTGAGAGCTTGCCTGTCCCATTCCCCAGTCTACTGCAATGGCATGAGCATTGCTACTTTGGACCCCATGCCCCCAGGTCCTATTAGTATACTCTCCTGGCAGGTAATGAGGCATTCAGAATTATTTCTGCAGCCCATGCAGAACACAAGAATATCCTGATTTTAAGACACCACTGCAAGAACTCTCTGGCAGAAGGACGTGCCTCTACATCTTAATTTCTGAAGCTCAGGGAAGCTGTAAAAATAAAAGTCAAATTCTTTTTTTAAAGTGCCAGGATGCAGCTCTGGTTAGCTCCCTTGTTGAAGCTGCCCCAGAACTATACTGCTTTCCTCACTCCCAGTCTGAAATCTAGGTAACCCTCCTCTTTTTTGAGTCTAAACCAAAAACCACTAACTTCAGCTAGAGATTATACTTGGAATAAACGTGCCATGATGCAAGTCTCTGAATGCTACATCTTAAATGTTCTTTTGCTTGGAGTGTGTCTTTTGTATTAAAATAGGGATTTTAGTTTTTCAATATAAAATTAAAACTTGTAAAACATTGCTTAAGTTACAAATTAGGTACATTGGGGTCAGCAGCACTCAGGAGGCCAAGGTTGCTGTGTAACTTCCGAAATTAAACCAGGAAGGAAATCTGCAGTTTCACCCCGAGAGAGCAAGACTGTCTCATGTTTGTGTCTGGGCCTTGGCAACAAGAAATTAAACCTTACATATAGGCCATTCTCCCTAAGAGACCATCTTTATTCTTCATATAAAAGCTTTCTGTTGAATGCAGAGACTGAAACACTTTTGAGATAAAGAACTGCTCACTGTTAAAACTTTTTTACATGAAATGACCATGTACCTACATATAATTCAAATGATTAATTGCAAGATGGATCATATCATAGTAATGAGTAAATAAGTTTGGAAGAAATAATATAATGTAAAAGGATAAGTAGAAGATTGTCCCAGTATTTCCTAGCAAATTAATATACACTATTTTCATGCAATTACAGGGCAATTCATATAATACAAACAGTGTAAGTCTTACAGCTCGTAAATGCTAGTTTCAGCTTTCATTTCACATGCTATTACTGCAGACATCTTTGCAGTATAACAGTGTTTTACCCTGAACACAGGGTAAAATTTCTGCTTCTAACAGAAGATATTACATTCCTTATGGCACTATTCTGCAATTATTTTTCAAGTTTCTAATTTTAGAAATGAACCAACTGTCAGTTAACAAAAGGGAAGATTCTTTTACTTTGGTGAATGAGAGGCTGAAATAATCAATCAAGTCACATGGTTTATCAAGGCTGCCTTAGTATTGCCCCTTCATCCTCTTATCATTGCTCAATGCTATTTGCCAAAAATTTACAATTAGGAGATTGTGCCAAAGGATTTCTGGAGTTTGCTGTGATTATGGAGACTATTTTAAGGTGTGTTACACTAAAATTGGTTTCAATGTAACACCTTCACCAGTTGATGCCTCCTCCCAAACAAAAGACTACAAAAACAGCTACATTTTTTGTGATGTTCCAGTTCCACCTTATCCAGGATTTCCTTCCATGAGAGACTCGTTGACCATTTGCCTCATGGACCTTTTGTAGTAAAAAAATTCCAAGACCCTCTAGGGTTTTCTGGTGACAACATGATTAAGAAATTTTTTTCATCTGGTGACATCTGATGTTTTCTTCTTTCCACTTTCTCAGATGAAGGGAACCTATTCTAAGCTGCTGGATAGAAATGTGTGTGCTTGGTGACACACATGGAGTCTAAGTCATCCTGCATAGAAAGGCCTGGCACAACTGCCTGGTGAAAACTTATTTGAGGTTAGTTCCTGTTGTGTAGCCATCCTGTTGGTCCCAGAAATCTTACCCCCTTGTTATTGTGTGTGAAGAAGTCTTTCCCACTTTCACATGACTAAGGAAATACATAAAAACTGAAGAAACACTGAGCTGAATGGCAGCAAAGAGCCATCTAGATGGTATGGTTGGGGAAAAGTAGAAAGGCGAGGCATGCTCAGCAAGGTCCTCCTCACTTCAGCTTCCAGACAGCAGCAATCTCAAGATTTTGAAGGTAGATGCTGCAACAAGAAATTGTGTTTAACATCATTTGAAACTCCTGGCATCCAGCAGAAATTCTGTCTCAAGGAGTCCCTCTGCTTGCAATAGCTGTCTGCATAATAAACTCTTCAAGACTCATGAGGTCATGTCACTCGGTAGGAGATGAGAGTTCAAATAGTGTTACTTAAAATCAATTATTTGACCAAACACAACAGTGAGATTGATCTAAGCACAAGCAGATTTGTGTAGTCCTGATTGGTACAGCATAAAACCAGCATATTCATCTATCTTTCTGTGTGCTTTCACAGTGTGGGGGTTATCATCTACAACTGGCACAGCACAGGCAAAACACTTACACAGCATTTATCCTCACAGACAGGTCACATTTGCTTTTGCATATAGATTAGCAGCAATCATTTTCCTGGTTTCTCATAATATTAGTTTTTCACACTACATGGTCAAGGACTGTGTTATTTCTTTCCTATAACGTATCATATTAAACTGAAATATTTAATTATGGACATGTTTAATATGCCATAAATTACTGTTCAGTATTTTTAATCATATTAATTCTTAAGTATTCCTTACTCTACATTCCTTCATTAATTATAGTTATATATTTTAGCTGTGGGAAATAAATTTGTGAAGGCCAGTTGTCATGTATTCTCACCTTTTCTGTGCTGATGTTTGAAAATTGCTGATTAGCCCAAACAAGAAATAGTACAAACACTGTCAGCATGTTAATAACAGTAGCTGTTTTTCATAAAGGTCTGTTGTCTGGAAGAACAACTTCTACTCAAAGTTTCAATAACAACAAGTTTAGCTTTATGTAGAAATTTTAAAAGTAATGGTATAATAGTTTAGAGGTGCTCCTTAATAGATCAAAGTGGTTCTGTAGGAAAAAAAATCTACTGTCAACTGCACACATTAAGTTGTTAAGATAAGAATGGATATTTAGTGACTGACCATATGGTATCTCAGCTACTAATGTATCATTACTATTTCCTTGTAGTCTAAAATATTGCACTTAATCTTTAATATTTAATTATAAGCATCTTGGATTTTTAAAGATAGATAAATAATTAAAAGGTTATTGAAAGGACCTTGCACTATAAACTATCCATATCTTTTTTTCTGAATATGCATTGTCAAAGAGCGTAGCATGAAAAAAGCCATGAAGTAAGAGATCCATATCATTTCATATCCTGGATTTTTTGAAGACCTGATTTAAAGCTTACAAAGTCTTTGGGAGTCATCCTAGAACATTCTATATATTTAGTTACATAATCAATTCTTTTGATTAATATCTCAATTTTAAAAAAAAATCAGTTAATACGTGCCATTAGATTGCATTTATATTATGTGAATCTAACGTTTATCCATCTGTGAATAGAGGTTATTCTGCATTTAAGCTTATTCAGTAAACCCTTACTTTTCAAGTATTTATTTTTACATAGTGTAAAAGGGAGTTAAATGTCAGTCAGCATACCTGAGCATACAGATAAACATGTATAAAATCATATACATATACAATTACTATGTCTTCAGTGTTTTGGCATATCACAGGATTGTTGCAGTACAAGCCTGAGTGACAAGTAACAACAGAATAAATAAGTTAACCACTTAATTTCTTTGTTGACTATTGAACATCCTTGAAGAAGAAAAAGAATATTCATCCATCAAAAGAACAATCTCCTGCTTTACTTCTTTCCCTGTCACTATAAATACCTCTAATCTCTGCAGAAAAAAAGGTCCTTGAAACAATCTTGTTATTAGAGCCATCTAACCTAAGCTTTTATGACTAGATTCGTTATGTATACCATTGTTCCAGATATGTTCACTTCAAAATTTACACTCTATTTCATTATTTTAATGCACATTGATTAAAAAATTAAGATAGTAATTTCTATTAGTATGACGTCTTGTAGAGCATACTTCTCCTATCCAGCAGAAAACCTGTCTAACTTTTAGTTACATGGGGTTAGATTATATGTTGTATTGTTAAAACATAATAGCCCTTTGCTTTGTTATGAGATCTTTCTAAAATTATTGGTCTGGAATGCCATTTAAAATGTGCATTCTTTCGATACCGTAAATGAATAAATAATCCATTGAATTTTTATCAGTTATTAATGATAATTATCCACAAAGTATCAATAATGACTAAGAATTCCCACCTCTCCTGTCAATTCTTTCATAAAATTATATAGAATCATAGAATACCAGGTTGGAAAGGATCTCATGGAACATCTGGTCTAGACAAGGTGGCCCAATACCCTGTCTGGCTGAATCTTAAGAGCAGCCTGTCAGTGCTGGACCTCAGCATGGCTGTAAGATTTATAGGGATAGTTTCTGGTGCATCATCTCATACTCATGATGTCTCCTACAGCAAAGAACTGCAAGTTACATTGGAGTTACACTGGAGGTTTTCGTTCCATAACTTTCCCAGTGATTGAAATAAGACTGATGGGCCTATAATTTCCTGGATCTTCCTTTAAGCCCTTCTTGTAAACAGGAGTGACATTAGCCTTCTTCCAGTCTTCTTGATTGTCCCCCAATCTCCACAATTTATCAAAGATTATGGAGACTGGCCTGATAACAATGTCAGCCAGCAATCTTAACACCCTCAGATGAATAATGTCTGGGCCCATTGATTTCTAGGGGCCAAGCTCCTG
>NW_010296268.1:0-19237 GCF_000700745.2 Antrostomus carolinensis | reverse complement strand
TTTTTTTTCCCCACACCTTTATAATAATGTGCTGTCTAAATGAAAAAGAGCTTCTGTTCTTTTTTCCTTCACAGTTTATGTTAACACTAGAAATGGCTTACAGTCTTTCTATGGGAGGTGAACAAGACCACTCTAATGGCAGTTTACACAAAGTGCTTGCTCTCTGTCCTTTTAACTTTAAATAGTTCACATGTACTGTATAGATATACATGCATTTGCTACTGTAAAACTTTTTGTTGAAATTATCACCAACTAAAAGTAATCAGAACCAACATTGACTAAAAGAATACATGACTGGAGAGGACATTTGAGTCCTACTTACTTGTTCATTGTGTGTATATACATATACACCAAATGTACCCAAACAGAGGGTTGTTACCTGCACCATGCCCCTCAAAATATATCCTTGTATGTTCCTCTGCAGTATGCAAAAGCCTTCCAGTACTATATTACTAATGCAACTTCTTTCTGTTATATGTTGTTTACTTTTTTCTTCTTCATGGAAGGAGAATTTTGTTTATAGTCAGTTCCATTTTGATAGAAGTCCTTTAGAAAAAAAAATACCCTGCTGTGTCTGTCAGGAAGGACACATCAAAGAAGACACTTTGCACTTAAAAGACAAAGTCAGACTTCAACTGTTGAAGTCTGCAACAGTTCTTTCCAGATTTAATTTGAGAAGTTTGAATTAAAAGCTTTCACCAGCTGAATTTTGTAAGCTCAAAAATGCAAAAATTATGTAGCTTTGTGGGAGAAAGTCCCTTTTCACCTGGAGACTGTAGTTAAAAAAACCCAACAAAAACCAAACAAACACAAAAAACCCAAACAAACCCAAACTGTCCATACTTTAAATGTTCAGCTTTCTCTTCCGGCTACTGATGGATTTTCATATTTCTATGTATTTGGTATTAAGTACTCCACAGAGTACACTCTTCAGAAAACTGAGAAGACATGAATAGTAGTCTGAAAAAATCAAAAGTGAAACATGAAATATACAGGACCCTTGCTAGGAAGATTTACATGTGATTTCAGGATGCTCAGATGAAGCCTTAAAATAGATTTCTGTAAAGATTCATGTTAGGTAAATAACTGAACTCAAATAAGTTAATTTGAGTTGTGTAAAACATTTGTAGAGTTGGGGCCTGTAATTGACAGAGTTGGGAAAAAAAAGAAGGAATAATGAAGTGATGTAGAAGCCATAAGTTTTAGATTAAGAATGTGATTTTTTCTATCTTGTAATTGGTAACTAAATTTAGACCCATCTATAAAATTGGTGTGATGATTTGCATTTATTTGCTGCAGTAGGTGTGGTGGGTCCACAAATGACAAAATTTGACATACACTGCAATCATATACATGCACAGAGAGGCTACATTTTGGTTTATAAAACACTAAGGAGTAGCTGACATGCGTTAACAGTATTGAGTAAAGAGGATGAAAGCAATCCTGCAAATGTTCTGTTGATCTATCTGGCCATTAAAATGGTGCATGTGTTGTTTTTCTGCTATTTAGTTTAGTGCGATTGTGACAAAGAGGAAATATGTATTTCCACACATTTCTTGCATTGCTACTATTTTTTTTTTTACTGCAAAGGACTCTACCTACTAGCAATAAATTTTATTCCAAGTAATGACATGACTTTCTTGCTATGACAAATAGAGGACTTTCTCTCTGTTAGAAGACTGCAGTAATTGCTACTAATCATCAGCCACTCCACGTTTCTCAAATCTGTGAATACAGGGAATGGCATCTGCTTCAATTTTGAACTGGTAAATTAGTATCTTCATTATAACTTTCAGTGTTGGTCATCATATTTGTAGGTGAACTTTATTGTGTGTCTCTATCTCTTTTGATATCTTTCTGTTTCTATGTCTCCTCTCTTACTTTTCTGAAAATTAATTTTTGCAATTATTCCAAAAGACAGCACAAATAGCCTTATGCATCAAACTTAAGATAACTTTGTTAACAATACAGGTTGGATCTGAAAAGTAGTAATCAAACTCATATTCATAAGTCATTCAACAAATATGCATGTTAAAATATAATGATCTAAAATTGCACTTAATTCCTTAACCTCCTTTACTACATAGGATATGGGCTTTAGTTTTGGTGTCTTTAGCAGAACATGTACGCAGAATTCAACATATGTTTGGATTCCTTGTTCAGTGAAAATCAATTTTGGTATGTATTTAAGTATAATGAGAGATTTAAGGAGAGGCAAAATATGGTCAGTTCAGCTTCAACAGGGCTATACTTCAATATTGTCAGTGGTCATTGCAAGTCCAGAAGGATCTCTTTCGTAAAGCTATGAATTGCCAGTTTTTGCTTTCCATCTATTTTCTACTTCCTTTTAAACTAATGATCTGTATTGTCGCATTAATGTTATTGTTAGTAAAGTATTAGTATGATTATTTGAATACTCCTTTTTCTATGTTCTTTACTATAAAAAATATGGCATTAATTGATTTGGTACTGTTTCACAATGAGAAAACTTGTCTTTTCAGGACTTGCATAGATTCTGGGGGGTAGTGATGGAAGGTTGTTTTTTATTTTTTCTAGCTATTCCTGAACTCCTCTCCAGTGGAAACCTCTAGAGAAACTTTCGCTAGGGAGTAATGCACCTATATAACCTAGATATTAATTAAGGCCTCATATATTCACACAAGGTAAGTGTTCTTAGTAATACTGCTTTTCAGAATTTCCTTATTTGAATTTTTTTCCACATTCCCTTTATTTTTCCCAATTATTCATTTCATATTTTAGTTTTGTATATTCACCTCTATTTGTATGACTTTCCTTTAGGCTTGTTTTCCCATTCTTCCCTGTTTCCAAACTTAGGAGGTTTTTTTGTTCGGGTATTTTTTTGGGTTTTTTTGTTTTTTTTTTTAAATGAAAGCAAAGGGTGATGGAGCATACATAATCAAAATAGCATTTTCTTTGCCACCTCCTCTAGTATGTGCATGGCTTTGACAAATAGGAAGGAAAACCTACTGACTGGTCATGGCACATAAAATGATGTAGCGTAGAATGAATCATTTTCAGCAGCCTTGACAAAGTGGGAGAAGCTCTGATTCAAACTGGAACCATCCACCTACTTCTGTTCTTTACATTGATGCTACCCTGTTCTCTACTCTGAACACTGAGAGCTACTTATCCACCTACATGGTTGATCTACAGAAAATATTCTGAAAAGTTTGTTCTTTACCCTATAATCCTGGATACTTTCTACCTATTTTGTGTCATCAGCTCACTTAGTTTTTTTTAAAAATGAAATAATTTATGTTAAATCATATCAATATAAGATTTGGCTTGAAGCTGTAAAATTTAAAAAAAATCAGATTTAAGTAAATACCCACTTTAAAATATGGATTTTGTATATTTTGATGTCACAGATTATAATTATGTTTTAAATAGCACATTTCATATTTCAATTATTTGACAAATTGTCTTCTTACTATATTTTTATTATGAAAAAGGTTTAATTCATTTTAGAAACAAATAGTTAATAGTCTTTAATCTTCTTTTCTCTAGAGTCTTCCTTCCCATTTTATAAAGGCAATGAAATGAAGTGTTATTAACATTTCAGAACAGAAGAAGATGAAATATGCTTTTGAGAAACGAGTGTGAAATCTCCTGCATGTGACCTCTTCTGTATTGACTTTTTGATGAGTATCTACAGATCTCTCTCATAACATTTTCCCCGCTCTCTCTTTGTTTTTAATACAACTTTCCAGTTACAAAGGATTGCAGCCTACCACATGTTCACACACTTTTGTGTGCAACAAATCTGGTCGTTACAGTTTTCACAGCTGACCATTGTGGGGAATTACATGTGTTACCCATCTCTGAGGGTTGTACTCTGAGGTTGTGTCTGTGCTGCTGTCCTTGCTGTCCAGCCAGATAATGCATCCAAACCCCAAGGCCAGCTCATGCTACCCGGACCTGGTTCATCACTTCAGGCAGTCCAGTGTATTGTAAACCCAACCCCCCACCCCTAAAAAACTTAGTAAAGCAAACCTGCCCTAATAGAAGGAGAGGAAGCTTATCCAGAACTCCATGCTGTGATGGCTATGCTGCTCTTATTCCTTATTTAGCCAATAAGGTGTATCTGCATGCACACAGAGCAGTTACTGATATGCAGACAGTCCTCAACATAGGATGTGATGGAGGTTAAAAGCCTCTGGCATAATTCAGCCATTGACAATCTATGTACATTTCTTGCAAACAGCCCCTTGAACATCAGCTTTCCCAGGTGCCTGGGCTGAAGGACATATTTTACTCAGATGGACACAGGTCTTTTAGAGCACTTTGCTACTATTTCAGCCCTTTCATGCCGTGTAAAAAGGGTGAGAGTATGGATGACTGTATACTCCCTGCTTTCTAATTTGCTGGCTTTTCAGAGAGAAAATGTATCTCAGTGACTTATCTCCAGGCATCTAAATAAGCAGTTTGACAATAGAAGTTGTGGACTGCTGAGCACATCTGGAAGATAAGTGCATAAATTGTAAACCCAATCCTACAACTGCATTTAATCTGTCCTATATATGTGCCAAAAATCTTCCCATGCTAATGCTTTCATAATTCAGGGCTGTAATTCACCTGGGGGTCGCTGGTGCTCTGTCAATGTTTAATTGTTCTAATTACTTAATTATCTGCTCTGGTGAAGTGGTAAAGCCTTGACATTTCACATTTTCCCTTGGAATATGCATCTGCAGGATATATCAATCTCTGTATTTGGTAGTTACAAGAAAAAATAATTTGTTTAATCCAGTCTTTCAGTGGCAATGTCTACATTGTTACTGATCACCTATATTGGGCCACTGGGTCACTTGTTTTCTTAGCCTATAGATCTTTGTGGGAGGTTTCCTCTTTAAAATGAATCTATTTAGTTTTGAACCTGACGGTGAAGCAGGAAGACTATAAATGATATGTTGAACTGTATTTTTACAGTCTAATCAATTAAACTGGGAAGTCGCTTTATAGTGGGTTCTTTTGAATGACAGGTGAGAACATGGCCTTATCAAGCAGGAAAGCTGTCTTGTATACAGACTATTAATTTGATATTCAGAGATCACAACAGTCACTGGTGAGTGACACTTTAGGAAGAACTGTAATAGATATGTGATTAAATCTTTGTATTTCAAAAAATAGCAAAAATTGTATTTTTCTGCGATAAGTAAGGTTTTATTTGTGTGTTATGGATTTTCATTGCGGAAACAGGGAAAGTAAGTTTCAATCAGGTTAAGCTTTTGTGTAGTGAATGTTTTTGTGGTAAAGAAAGATGGAAGTGATAAGGATCTTAAATGTTATTTACTGTTTAGAATTATTTCTTAAATATATCTTTTGTTTTTCTTTTATTTCTCTGAGACTGGGAAAGAAAATGTCCAATGTTTTGCTTAAATGTTTTTCATAGCTGGGTGATGCCAGTTGTTAAATGGAAGGTACTAGATAAAACATGCTTTATGAGGTAGTTATTCCTTCAGTTTTTGAAATTAAAGCTACTCTTGAAAAGCTACAGAAGACTTTGTGTTAGAATTGACTGTAGAAACAAAAAGACAGGTACAAGATAATGCAGTTCTACTAATAGTAGTAAAGTAATGCTTGTGCACTTACTGTAATGGGGATAAGTACTGCTTATTTTCTGTTTCCTTTCACTGGAGGCAAAGGAAGAGGATAATTTTATTTCATCAAGAAGATTTACTTGGATTATAGCATTAAAGGGAGGGGGGACAAAAAGCATTGCTTTATAAGAAGAAAAGTAATGTACAAGTTCTGTTGTGTTCCTTGGAGAATTTCAGTAGTTGTAATTATTCAGCATTCATGAAACCAAGTTGATAAGCCCTTGAAGATCTATGATGTCCCTCTCTCCCTCCTCCCTTCTCCCTGTATGTAAACAAAGACAGTATGCCTGTTGTAATGGTAATCATATACTTTTGCCTCATATTAGTGCCCTATTTCGTCAGAGAGAGAGAGAAGTAATACTTTTACTGCTGACCAGTGTACAGTAATATTTCAGGTTACTGAGTACTGTGAACACATGTATCTGCATCTGCTGAAGCAAGGCATTAATGACACTAACAGCAGCACTGAGTTCTTTTCATCCTTCCTGTCTGCCAGATGTGGGAGAGGAGGAGGAGGAGGACATGGCCTGTCACAATTGGGTTTCTGTGAAAGAAGAGACTGAGAGAAAAACAGGAGGCTTCCTACACAACCTGATCCGTTTTCTCAGAGTTCCTACTCCCACACCTCCTAGTGTGTTCTTATTAGGAGCTGTCTGCCTGTTTCCATTATCTGCCTAATTCTTTAGGGGTCCCTATTAAGATGCATGCATCATGCAAGGGCGAAATTTAGTAGTAGTATAAAAATAGGATGAGTGCTAGAGGGAAGGATTCTTCTCATATACTGTATACCGGGTAAACTCAAACTACTGCATAGCAACCTACTTTATTGAAATAATCAGAAATAGTTTTCTCTAGGCCTAGTGACATTATTTTTTTTTTAAGAAAGTTAAAGTGCTTGATCCCTACTTACCATACTTACTATCACAGTTTAATAGACTCCATTCTCTGCCTTACTCCAACTTTGTTTTAATTTGTGCTTTACATTAAAAAGAATTCCCTGAGTGTTCTTGCAATATTTTGCACTAATAAAGCAGCCAACCAAAAAATGTTACTTGATAATAGGATTAACTTTAGAAAAAAGATGAATATTTAAAAATGCTGTGGTTTCTAGAGCTTTGTGAATGATTGTCAATGGGTTTAACATTTTTTTCTTCCTGTGTTAAGTGCAGTAATAATTCATTTCACTGTTGGTTGAAAGTCCATTTTATATGTTTCCATAAGACATTTATATAAAAACTGCCAGGATTCAATGTAACATCTTGGATATGGCTGTGATTTAAGAGTTTGTTTTACAAATTATGAAGTGTGTCAGCCTTCAGCTGCATGTGCTCAGCAAGGCCACCCTAGCAAAAGGGTCAAAGGACAATCCTATTTTAGGGTATCTCTTATACATGGCTTCTCTCTCTGCCGTACAAATTCTGAGTCTGAGTACTGCAAGTGGACTCTAGTTTTAAAAAGAGGCAGAAAACCAAACTGAAGCCCCAAAACAGTAGTATGCTCTTATACCACTGCTTTTAACTTTCATGTTTTAAAATGTTTGAATTAATGTTACAAAGCTAGCTTGTTGATGAAATATGTATTATATTTAGGAGGTAGGGTTTAATGAGACCGCAAAAGAGCTTAAGCATAGTCCACACTGGCTGTTGCAGGTAGCAGTGCTGTCATTTATGCTGTGCTGAAGACTTTTGTAACAGTACTGATTTTTATCATGTATGTAGTTGAAGCTTAGTAGACTAGAAGGAAATTATTTCAATAAACAGGTTGGTTTTGTTATGAGTTTTCCTGCTTTCTGTTGACATGCCTAGTTATTGGGGTTTATTTGAGAAAGGACAATTGTTTTGTTAGTTTTCATCCAAATTAGTTATCTTCCCAATTCCTTCGACTATGTCAAAGGAAAAAATAAAAACACTGGATTTTCATTATAGATGCAAATGAATCTGTGAGAAAGCAAATGCTTTGGAATAAAGCCTAATTATTATGGCTTCATCTTGCAAATAAAAGATGTGATTTAAACTCTTCTTTCAAAGCTGAGATTGGCACAGAAGCTGCATGCTGAGCAATAGGTCAGATTTCTAGGCATTTGGGAAAAAGTCTCCCCTTGCTTTTGCTCTTGCAGATAAAAGTGGTTAATGCTGCCGAACACGGAGCCGTTAAACCCACTATTGGAGTGTGGGCAGTTAGGGAATTTTGCAGTGTGTCACATGGTTTGTGAATGCCTCATGACAGTGGCTGGGGAGCAAACACTGAGATGTCTGTCCCTTTGGCAAGGTGACAGCACTTCCAGGAAGGGACTTTAGTGGCTTTCTGAGGAGTGACTCTTTATTAGGAAAGAAGTTTCAGAAGATCTCTTAGACACATGGGACGGACCAGAAGGAATATGATTTTCTTAGATTTATACAGACAAACTCTGGTTAGGCTTCATTTTAGGTACTTTATGTGCTGCTCTGGAGCTCTGATATGGTAGTCTGTGATTTGTAGCTGGGAATCAGTTCTTGATTAGAAGGCATAAAAGAGTTGTAAGGCAGAAGAATTTTTCAGTAATCTAACACCTTCTTCCTCTGCTGCTGATACTCCATCAGACTAATTAAATTAGTTCAATTTTTTAGTCTGATAAACATTAGTCTGATAGTGTTTAGAAGGATTTAATTTGCTTATGTCTTATTTGTTTTGAAGTTATATTTTCACCACTGGATACTTCTTGCACTAGTTTCAGTCACAGAATTTAATATGTAGTGAAGATCTTGAACATTTGGAGAAGATCATAATGAATAATTATACTTTTCTACCCCACATTTTTGGTGGTTTGTTTTGAGAATTATTTTCTTTATAAAGAAAAGCAAAGCAGATTCTTGCTTTTCCTTTAGCTAGATATCCTTCTGCTCTGTTCCATTTTAATAGATTGCCTCCGTTGAATTTCTTTAACTGATCCAAATTAAAGATCTTAATATGGAATTGAAAGCAAGGGAGTATGAGAGGGAATTAAAGAATTGTTAGCATACAGCAAGTCACTGGAACTGAAGATACTTTGCAATCATTTCCTTGATTGTCCCTTTGGGAAGGAATTGTATCTGTTTGTTTACCTAGCATACTCTTAGCTCAGACCTCTCAGGATTTAGTGGATATTGAAAACAGCAATGTGTGGAGGCCAGATATACGCTAGAAGGATAAGAGTGCCTGCATTTTGCCATGGGAAGTGGAATTATATCTCAATCCTGTGCACAACAAGCTATTTATCATGCTCAGAAAACAGCAGTAGGTAACAAACTTGAAACCTTTGCAGCTAGGGGACTGTTTATATCTCTCCAAACATTATTTTTGTGAATAAATGATTCTCACCATCATGTCATGTTGTGTTGTGGCTTGCTGTGGAGTGATTTGGTCATCTCGTATTATATCTTGTTGCATTTAATCTAGGGTACCTGATGTATAATAATTTAGTGTGCCAAATGAAATGACACAGATCTGAACTCTTAAGTTTGTTTCCTTTAGCCTGTTTAAAATGGTTTGGTGTTAAGGAATTGCTGGCCCTTTTAGGGGAAAGAGACCTAGCTTGATTGGAGATTCAGTGATATTATTTAAAAGTTTAGAAACAGATCAGCTGTGTAGAGTGTGAATAGGGTAGGAGAGCTGCAGTCTTCTGGCCAGCCAGGTATCAGGATGTTTTTGGAAGCTGTTCTGACACAAAGTGAAGGGATTAGGATTTAAAATACCTGTGAGAAACTCTGAAACAAGGTATTTCTTTCAGGTAAGAGGTGAGAGTAATCCTGCTGTGGGGGTATCTGTATTCTTGAAGAAGATCCCAGATTAGGCATGCACTATTTCAGTCTAGTACGACAGAACTAAATGCAAAGTGCTGAGGAAAGTGCTTGGATCCAACTCTGTATGATGCCACCAAGTTCTGGGCTGCTAAAAAAGGCCAGGTGCAAGGGGCTGCTAAAAAAGGCCAGATACTACAAGGTAACTTAAAGTTACCAGTACATTTAAAAAGCAAAGTAGTTTCTTCCACAAGAGGAGTTGTTTCTAAATTAAAAATAAAACAAAACACAAAATGAAAAAAAAAAATCCTTGCCATTTAGAAGATGGCATGAAATACTAATTTTGCCATTTATATAAAACAAAGAATGGCAAGATAAACAGTGATGGGAACAGAACTAACGAGTCTTGAGAGATCTGAAGTATGGGCAGGAAACCAATGAGATTCCAGGCGGAAAAAAGTAGTCTATTGTACCTGTGGCATAATAATTCATTATCCAACCCGCAGATTAAAAAAAATAAAGGGGGGAAAAAACTCAAACCCTTTAATGGACAGTAGTAGTCCCAGCAATTTTAGCTGAAATGTGATAGTATTGAATGAGAAGGGAAAACAGCATTATGTAAGAAATGATGCCAATTATGTCTTGTCCTGTGGAAACCTTAAGATTTTAATCTCTGATACAGTTGTAGCACATGGGCACATAAGAAGAATATATCTTTAGATGATTAAGGTTTTCTTTCCTGAAGAAATTATTAAAGACATCAGATTTGTCAAATGATAGTTCAGGGATCAATACATTTCTAAAAATACTGAAATATTAGTATCTTTTGTTTTGCCTGGATTCTACAGAGGATGTTAAAGTTGCATTTAGGCTGATTATTAAGAAGAGATTCCTAACTGTAGATTTTATTAGTGTGTGGAATGATCTATAGAAGCAAATCAGTTATTTTAAAAACAATCTGATGATAGTCTGGACAAAACTGTGGACAATAGGATGTATAGAACTATCTTTTATTTGGAGAATTAGGAAATGAGAGTCTTGCATTTTAGAGAGTTAGGTTAAAATAAAGCTAGGTTGGAAGAGGTCTCTGAAGGTCTAGTTCAGCTTCCACTTTAAATCAGAGCAACTTCAAAATTGATCAATCCTTTAAAAAAATGGTTGACGCCTCACCCAGCTGCCTCTTCAGAAAATCTCCAAGGGTGTCTTTTCCATAATATTTCTGGGAAAGTTGTTCTATTCCTTAACCTCTGTGAAGATGCCCTTAATAACATGCTTTAACTTTTTGTCATCCCTGAAGTGGTTAGGCAGTTGGACTAGATGATCATTCCAACTGAACTAGTCTAGTCTATTCTAAAATTTGTTTGCCTTATACCTAGTTGAAATTTTCCTTGTTATAATGCATTTTCATCACATCTTGTCCTATTGTTGTGTGTATCTGACTATGAATTATTCTGAACAGATTAATTATTAATTAATATAATTAATTTATAATTAATTATGAATTAATTAAGAACTCTCTAATAACCATTAGGTAGTTGAAGGCCACAACTGCTTCCCCACTCAGTCTTCTCTCCTTGAGGGTAGGAAACCCAGCTCCCTAATCCCACCATACAGTCATACACATCAGCCTCCTAAGCATCTACCAGACTATTTCTTCAGCAAGGCTGAAGAAGATGTGTTGCTGTCTACTGTGACTCACTTTTTTTTCTCTCTTTCTCTCTCTCCAACCCCGACCCTCCCCTTCAAAGCTGCTGCCCAGTAACCACACAAATTGTATTGTTGCTTGGGGTTATTCCATCCCAAGTGCAGGGCTTTGTTAAAGTTTATGAGATTTTTATGGGTTTGTAGTTCCATCTTATCAATGTCCCTCTGAATAACCAGTATATCAACTGCTCCCCCAGTTTGGTGTCATTCACAGACTTGACAAAGCATATTTGTGCATCCAAAATTGAGATACCATAGTTTTTAAACAGAGCTGGTGGAGCTTACCTTCTAGCCACTCATACAGATCCCATACTAAGATAGTATCCACTTTCTGTTGCAGAACTGCAAAAACTTACTCATATGTCACCCTTTATTTGTACTCTATTAACTAGTGCTCCTAGAATTTAAAATAGACTATATTATTGCAGTTGGAAGGGACCTACAATGATCATCTAATCCAACTGTCTGAACACTCCAGGGCGGACCAAAAGTTAAAGCATATTATTAGGGGCATTGTCCAAATGCCTCTTCAACCCTGACAGGCTTGGGGCCTGAGGCTGTCAGGATCAGGAAGCCTGTTACGGTGTTTGACCACACTCTTGGTAAAGAAATGCTTCCTAATATCCAGTCTAAACCACCCCTGGCGCAGTTTTGGACCAGTCTCATGTGCCCTATCACTGGACACCAGGGAGAAGAGATCAGAACCTCCCTCTCCACTTCCTCTCCTCAGGAAGCTGTAGAGAGCAATAAGGTCACCCCTTCAGCCTTCTTTTATCTAAACAAGAAAAACCTGAAGTCTTTAGCTGCTCCTCATAAGAGATTTCTTCCAGCCCTTCCATCAGCTTTGTTGTCTTTGGACACATTCAAGGACTTTCACATCCTTCTTAAGTTGTAGAGCCCAGAACTGCACACAGAACTCCAGGTGAGGTCACACCAATGCTGAATACAGCAGGATAATCACCTCTTTTGACCAGCAGGTTATACTGTGTTTGATGCACCCCAGGATGTGGTTTGCCCTCTTGGCTGCCACAGCATTCTGCTGACTCCTGTTGAACTTGCTCTCAATCAGATACCAGAGTGCTTTCAAACATCCAGCCACTTCTTTTGAAGTTCTCTTTTGCTTTTTATTTTGGTATTCCATAAATAGAGTGTTGCTATGAGTTTAAAATACAGGATTCTGCTTCTGCTTTTTCCTGCAAAAAGCCAAGAAAAGTATCTTGTTATGTAGTATTATCATCTTATGGAAACTGGCCACTTCACAGCTCGTAGTTGCTGAATGTAGTAACTTCTTGCTTTCCTTTTAGTATTTAATTTTCACAATAAGGTTGCTGTTCCATGATGAATTATATCAGATAATAGTGCTGTGACTAAAGAAAATGGGAAATTAAAGGAAGTATTTGGCATAAACAGGGGTCACACAAATTATTTTTAATTTATGTAGCATGTGCCAACATTGGTTTTGATAATTATCCTCCACAGAATTATCTTCATATTATTATCACACTTCTCATATAATAAAATTTTGGACTTTCCTGTGCCTAAGATGTGAAAAAGAAGAAACAACATATCTTAGATATGTTTCAAAGCAACACTGGCAGTGAGCAGGGAAATTTTACAGAAACCCAAGGTACTTTGTTCAGTCAGAAGCACAAGGCTTATGGTTTGTGGAATGAGTGTATTTTTAGTGAAAACTGTATCTCATTATTTTTAATTGTTTGTGAAAGCAATCTAATTAATAACAATGAAAAAATAAAGTCCCCTTTTTCTGATATGTCTTTGCACCATTTAACCTACTCTGAATAAGTGCCTGTGGAAGCTGCTAAAGGTGCTTCTAGCACAAGCTGAAAGTAGCTTCTGTTACCCTATGTCTTTTGTGCTACCAAAGAACTAGCTTTGCATATGGCAGATTTTTAGCTATTTTTAGTAGTACTGCATATTCAATAATAACACATTTAGTGCACGTTTTTAGTAATAATTTGCCTGCAGGAGATTCCAGTTATACGTTGGTTGTTAGGATTAAATCTTACTGTGTCTCAATTCATGGAACTTGCTATAGCTGTGCTAATAGAGTATTATAGTCTAACAACTTTTTAAGGGACTTACTGGTAGTATCTTTGAAGTGAATAAAAGAACAAATGGGTCCTTTTTTTCTTTATACAATTCTCTTGGACAACTCAATGTACAGGAAGATTTATTAGGCAATACAAAAACTATTTCTGTCAAGTCAAGAAAATTCCTATTGATTTTGATTCATTCTTAGTTTATGTTATGCTTTTAATCATTATTTTAATCGTGGATTTATTTCAGTAGAGATTTCAGTCAAAACTCCAGGGGTTTTTGTTAAGACAATTACTTTTTACAGTGTTATGTAATTTTTTGAGAATGTCTAAAGGTTTAAATTTGTGTGTGTGAGTAGGTACTTTTTTTTTCTTTTTTAGAGGTTTGCTTTGTACTCCAGTAACCTCATTCTTTCCATCCAGCTCTATCTTTGCTTGACAACTGCAGGAATGATGTTCCACAAATGAAAAAAAGTAGAAAGTTAGTTGGATTTTGACAAGAATGGACCAACCAATAGCAAAAATAATTTACTTTCTTTTGACATAAATGTGTCAAATATTGAAAAGTATGTGACTGCTGCCAAACCTAGACTGGTAATAAAAACTTAATGTTAACTTGCACTTTCAGAAAGAAGTTTAAGCGAACTTTTATTCTCAGCTTCTTTAAGTAGTGCTTTCTTTTTAGGTCTTATATTAATGAATTATTTTGCACTATTTTTACAGTTGGCTGTGATTTCTCATTGGAAAACAGTTTTCTATTAAATATCAGAAGATATTTTCCTAATTAAGTTCTATTATTATGGAGTTTTTTTTAACTTTTCCTTTTCCATTTCTTTCCTAGGGAATTTTTCACAAGCAGGAAAAAAAAGAATTAAATAATGTTTTTCATGTCAAAGTTTGATTAATTTGCTTTAATGTGAATAATTTCCTTTTAGCTCTGCTTCTGCAGTCTAGGATTAAAAAAAAGTTAAAAGACTCCTTATATCTTTCAGATTCAGCTCATAAATGCATTGGGAGATTATGATCTGTGTCATTTCTGCCATTTTTTTCTGCTTCCACTTGAAATGTTCAGAGAGAGCACTGCTCTGGATTTCCTGCAGAAGCATTTATGCAGATATTTCAACTGCATATTTCTCTATATTCTTTCCTGCTGTTTTTAACTATAGTTTCACATATAATTATAAAGAATATCAATTGGACTCATCAAGGGCCAAACTATATTTTATTTACCTGAACTAATATAAATAGGTAGATTTGTAAATAGGTGGATGGTTACACAATCTTTTGAAATATGTGTGCAATGTATGTGTTACCATAGTCTCAGTAAACATACATAAGCAAGTTTTAAACTAATTCAGATAGAAGAAAAACCACCAGCATTTCTAAGATTTATATTGCAAGGCTGAAACCTTCTGGTTGCTTAAAGTAGATCTAAGTTTGGTCAAGACCAAAAAAGGTAATTCTGTCATTTTTGTTATTTTTCTTCTTCATGAAGTTGCACAGAGAATTAGATCAAGGAATACAAGAAACAGTTTGACCAGAAACAGAAAAAGAAGTTGGGTTTTGGTCAGCTGAATGTATTTTTTTTTTATGTGACTTATCACCATGTAAGGCATAGGTGATGGAGAAGAAAGCTGGGGAAAAAGTAGAGGTGTGTCAGGGGGATTTTCCTATTTGTCACCACTCAAGTAGGTTTAGATCCTGAAACTGTAGCTTTATCCTTGGATGCTTTTCACAGCACATTACCCATATGCTGGAATTACCTTTTTATTTGCTCACTTATGCTAGAATGATGCTTCAATAAGGATACACCTTCATTTCCCTTTCATTTTTTGTGTTTCTTGAAATATAAAACTGTATGGATAATGGTAATATAGCCTTCCATGGTAAATGAAATAGCACCACATTTGGGGAATAAGGTGTTGTTTAGGGAAAGGAATTATTTGATTGTTCTGAAATTAAGTTAAACCTGATTCCATAGAATGCAAGAGACATGATAATGTGTCAAAATAAAATATTCGACTTAGCAACCCAATGATTACCGAAGAAATCTTGATACTTTTGCTTCCTGTTATTAAAAGAAAAGTGTGGATTGTTTTTTGTTTTGGTTTTTTTTTTTTGGGGGGGGGGCGGGGGGGGGGGTTATATATATAGACAAGCATTTATTTTCCTGCCTTAAATAGACCTGTAACAATCTCTGAAAATCCTCAATATACTCAATAAAAACATACCAAAAATTATACTGTTAAAACACTGTCTTACAGAATAGTGGTTTTTTGTCTGAGGTATCTTATGATTTGTGGAAAGGCAGCCAGGAATCCGTGTAGTCATAACAGACCATCACTGAGAGAAGTGAAGTACTGGAAATATCTGCAAGCAGAGAATGGGAATTTGTTGATATGGCTGCCTAGTGTACTTGGTGTGATGGTCAGTTTGATTACCTTTTTTTTTTTTTTAGTTTCCTTTCCCACTTGACATTCAACTTCATATTTTAATTTGTTTGGGATTTTTTTTTTCATCAATAGTATTTTATATTAAAATTTTTCCTTTACTAAATAAGCAGAAACACTTTGCAGAATCTTTCAGTCTCTCCTGAAGTTGGACCATATCCCTAATATGCTGTATGTAAGTCTAAGAATATAGAGGAGTTATCCAAATGCATGCAAGACTGGTGTACCAGTTGGCAAGTTACAATTCTAACTTCCAGCTTTAAGCTGCCTGCTGCACTGTGTCCTTACTTGCAGTCGGTTTTTCAACACTTCATTCTTGTGGGGCACACTGACTAACTTTCCCAGGCATCTTCAGTGGATTTTGACAGATGATTCTTTAACAACTGCTATGAAGCTGATCATTAAACTTCTGGCTTCCTGCATGCCCGTTGTTGGTCAAAAAGGTCAAGCTAAGTTTATGGAGAGCTTTACTTAATGCACTGTAATAACTGACGTTAATTAGATCCTTCCAGTATAGCTGATCAAATACACACACATGCACACACCTTGAGATATTCCTAATTTTTAATTAACATTTTAATGAGTGATAGGCCACTGAATTTCTGTTATTAATTAGTTGAAGAGCATCTGTTAAGAATGCTGCTCTATGTTTGGCAAAATGAGGAAATGTACAGAGAGGGTCATTCTAGGTAGGAATTGCATCAAGATATCAAACCAGATTTTTTTTCTTTGATGCATTTACCTGAGATACAGAAAAATACCCTGCTGGTTATGGACTTATTGACTGTACACAGTAGTACAAGGCATTTATTAGAAGAATATATAGGTAAAAGAAAGCTTCTTATAAAAATTAATGGATTTATAGGTCTCAATTCTTGTGTAAGCAGAATACTTTTTTGTCTGATAGCCTAATGCTGCTGGTGTTGGTCAGACCATCCAAAATCACAGTGGCTGGGCTGAAGGGACAATGGATGGGTGGGTTTCTGGTGGATAAGACCCTTGCCCAAACTGTTCCTCTGTTGTTGGCTTTCTGCTGCTGCCATCCTCTTTCTTTCAGCATTTTAAAAAAATTGAGAAGCTGGTACATCAGGATGTCTTGCTATATTTTGTATTGAGGAGAACAGTAAAATGTGCTAAGAAGTAAATACTCTCCTGTAGAATTCCTGAATTCCCCTTAACAGTTTGTACTGTTTTCTGTGACTAGCAATTGCAGTGAGCAGTGGTGGAGCACCAGGTTTCAGTCAGGCATATGGTGCCTTGAGTAGTTTGCTTGTGTTCCTGTGCTATGAAATCTGTATTCAGGTAATTTCCTTATCCCTGTAAGAAAAGGGGAGAAGGTAAGTGAGAAGCCTTGCCCTGCAAGCAGCTTCTTCCCAAAGCTCAACAAAATGACCACACATGTAGGAAAAAATATTACCACTACTTGCAGTTTGCTAGAGGTTTTCTGTTTAGTTTGGTTTAGTTTGGTTTATTTTTTTAACAAATTGATCTGTCCTTGACCCTAAGAAGACTATAAAAATGAGTTTCAGAAGTCACAATTTGGGTACATAACCTACCGTCTATTTAAATCACTTACTTAATGTTTTATCTAACTCTTTTTTAAAAATCTTTCCATGTAAATGTAAGGATTTGAGCCTTAAGGAAACTATACTTGTGTGTTTAGTTAGTTTGTTTGTTTCTTTTTTCTTTTCAATAATCTTGAAAACCGTTTTCTTTGTTTTTTTGATTGATTCTCAGATGAAAAGGTTAAATATTCAGAGGAAGATGTAGAAAATGTGGTATTAAGTTAGGTTTTTTTTCATCAGGGATTGATTTTTATTGAGAAATAATCCTTCTGTTTTTCCTTCATATATATCAGGGCTTACTTTTAATCTTGGAATCCAAAGCCTCTAAAATTGCTTTAGATTTATTTTTTAATTTTCTTTTGCAGATTGACGTGGCTTTCTAACATCCGATTCAATATTACTTAAACTGTAGTTTTAACATTAAACATCTGAGAAGGATGAGTTGAGATGTTCAGAGCAATATTTATTCCATAAAAAAAATGTTAGCAATGTTATATTTGTTCTTTGAATTGATTCCTTTGTCCTTATCTGCAGATCATGTTACTATCACCAAGTAAGGAAGAGGGAACAAAGAGAAGTTGTATTAGGTGAAAAGGTAGATAACTGATATTTTTGCAAAGTTTAGTGTGTACTATATTAATCTGTGAATGAGCCTTAGTTAAAACCACAGAATTATAATGAACACAAATTAAAAAGGGCTCTCTGAATGAAATCCAAGTTTGTGATTCTTAGAACCATAACAGCAGAATTGGCCCTAGGCTTCCTGCTATCTTAGACTCTGCAAACTCCTCCTACTCCTTTGCATTTCCTTCCCCATTGTGTTGCAATCAGCTGACTCAGTTACCCTTTTCTGCTTCCCGTCTAGGTTGTGCGCTAACTTACATGTCCAAACTAAAGAATTTTCTCTTCTTCTATTACTTTACTTCCCTCCCCCCCCATCCCATGATATACATGAACATCCCTGAATACTGAGGAGCAATCCAGAGTTGCAGTTTACATCATAATAATTCATTTGTATCTTCTGAATAGCGCTGCAACAACACTGCACCTAATGCTCTCTAGTGTGTAGAATCTGAGTGTATTTAGGATTGAGTACAACTCTCCTTATTGAGCAATATGATATATTATCTACCCAATTTAGAAAAGGGTAAATACTACTAAACTGAAGTGAATGTGCTGCTGCATGGTTTTAGCACCTTTTCTCTTAATGTAACCATTTTCAGTTATGAGTGAAACCATGTCTGCTTCATATTCACAGACTTTGGCAGTGATGTTTAGAGAGACAATCCCAGTGACAAAATACTTGTCAACAGGAGAACTGGCTAGCTTCTGAATGGACTTCAAACACAAGGAAACCTATTTAGAAGAACACTAAAGAAAGGAGGTCTTTTGAATCTTTAATTCAACTTAATCTTAGTGTATTTTGCAAAACAATCTTAGAAGTTTCTTAGACTCTCTAACAAACTGCTAAATAATCTCAAACTTTTTGTGGTTTCTGGAATTACTTGCAAAAATTAAAATTCTTCCTTTTGAAGTCCAAGCTTATGCATCTCCTTTTCCAGTCACCATGCAAGAACAGGATAGAGCAGAAAAGCACATATACAATATGCAGTATTTAGTGTTCCACTTTGTGCTCTACTCACTGAGTTAGTTCATCTCTTTTGCATGACCATAAAACTAGGAAAGACTTAAAGACTAAATGATACACTTGTAGGATATTACACTGAATAATATTTGAATAACAAAGCTTTATAAAGAAATCATTAAGTTTTTTGAGAATTGTCTCTTCCATTCTGTCTATATTCTTGCTACATTCATGTTGATGTTTTAAAATTTTCTGTAACTATGTAGACTTTAAGTCTAGGAGAGATTATAAAGATCACTTAATCAACAATGTGATCAATAGGTTTTGCTTCCATTGGAAGAAGGAAGAGACAATCAACTTGTCTAGTAAAAGCCAATGGACAGTGTTAGCCAATACCTGTTTTCTGACTTCTTTTTATTAGGAATTTCTCTGATAAGAAAGGGAAAGGGTGGGAGGGAGAAAAAAAACTCATATATTTCACAGAATCACAGAATGGTAGGGGT